>NW_012103632.1:1003697-1004530 GCF_000951045.1 Mandrillus leucophaeus | reverse complement strand
GAAGCATTCCCTTTGAAAACTGGCACAAGACAGGGATGCCCTCTCTCATCACTCCTATTCAACATAGTGTTGGAAGTTCTGGCCAGGGCAATCAGACAAGAGAAAGAAATAAAGGGTATTCAGTTAGGAAAAGATGAAGTCAAATTGTCTCTGTTTGCAGATGACATGATTGTATATTTAGAAAACCCCATTGCCTGAGACCAAAATCTCCTTAAGCTGATAAGCAACTTCAGCAAAGTCTCAGGATACAAAATCAATGGCAAAAATCAAAAGCATTCTTATACACCAATAACAGACAGAGAGCCACATCATGAATGAACTCCCATTCACAATAGCTTCAAAGAAATAAAATACCTAGGAATCCAACTTATAAGGGATGTAAAGGACCTCTTCAAGGAGAACTACAAAGCACTGCTCAGTGAAATAAAAGAGGACACAAACAAATGGAAGAACACACCATGTTCATGGATAGGAAGAATCAGTATTGTGAAAATGGCCATACTGCCCAAGGCAGTTTATAGATTCCATGCCATCCCCATTAAGCTATCAATTACTTTCCTCACAGAATTGGAAAAAACTGCTTTAAAGTTCATATGGAACTAAAAAAGACCCCAAATTGCCAAGACAATCCTAAGCCAAAAGAACAAAGCTGGAGGCATCACACTACCTAACTTCAAACTATACTACAAGGCTACAGTAACCAAAACAGCATGGTACTGATACCAAAACAGAGATATAGACCAATGGAACAGAACAGAACTCTCAGAAATAATACCACACATCTACAGCCATGTGATCTTTGACAAACCTGACAAAAACAAGAAATGGGGGAA
>NW_012103632.1:997042-1002612 GCF_000951045.1 Mandrillus leucophaeus | reverse complement strand
CAGCAAACTATCGCAAGAACAGAAAACCAAACACCGCATGTTCTCACTCATAGGTGGGAATTGAACAATGAGATCACTTGGACACAGGAAGGTGAGCATCCCACACCGGGGCCTATTGTGGGGAGGGGAGAGGGAGGAGGGATAGCATTAGGAGATATACCTAATGTAAATGACGATTTAATGGGTGCAGCACACCAATGTGGCACATGTATACATATGTAACAAACTTGCACGTTGTGCACATGTACCCTAGAACTTAAAGTATAATCATAATAATAAAAAAATAAATAAAAATAAAAATAAAATAAAACAAAATATCTGTTTGTAAGTCTGCTATCGGCCAGACATTTTACAAATAGGATTGTTTCCTGTGGTTATTCTGTCCATGTTTCATTGTTGTATTTTGGCTGTGTCGGTAGCAGAGAACTTGTGTTTTTTCCATTGGCCTCAAAGTCAAGAGGAAACATATCAGACCTGATACTGAGACTATTGATCATCCCCCAGCAGTTTTAGAATTAGGTAAGGCTTTGAGGTTGTATCTGTGGGGAAGAGGGTAGCGTGTTTTGACTGTGAAAGAGAGAGTATATAAATTTTTAATTTTGGTCAAATGGCAGGTTATGGCAGTTGTTAGTGATGTTTATCAACTGCTGCTCACTCTCAATCTTCTATATATAATGGGGCATTGTTCTTACTGAACTATTGTGATTGGGTGGACCACAGGGCTAGTTCTGGACAGGTTATGAGTGATAAAGTGTTGGCATTTAATTGTTGATAAGAGATCCTTCTGAGTCTCTTTTCTGTATAATCTGAAATGTTTATGTAGGTACAGCTTCATCGATCTATGTTTCCAAGTACTGTAATAAGCAGAGACTTCCTGCTGACTTGTAAAGTGTATAAGACATAAATTAAAAATTTAATTTTTTGTTTTAAGCCAATAAGATTTAGGATATGTTTGTTGTTGCAAGTCACCTAATCTGACTGATACATGTGGTTTTTGGCTCCTTGGGATTGAAACAGAGAAAAGAAAGAGGGAAAGAAGTATGTAAACTTATTATTTGACCCTTGTAATTACAGAATTCTACAGCCTCTGAGCATGGCTACTATTTAATTCTGATTTTTTCCTTTGAGGGCATTTTGGGAGATTCTTTAGAAATGCCTTGATGGACTCCTCTTACCCTAGCACTTTTGCCTTGGGTGGCTGCTTCAGGTTTCCTCTAGGGCCCACCTACACAGACTTTTCTTGTTAGGCACCCGACATTCTGACAGAAGGCATTTTGGAAAGATCCCATATAACAAATACCTGCATTCTCACTGGGTTTTGCACAACTCATCTCTGGAGGTATTGCGCTTTTCTCCACCATTACCAGGTTGATCTCTTGCTCCCTAATCAGTAGCTCCCTCTACACTGTGGCCTTGGGCTGTTCCATCCTTTAGATACTTCATACATGTACAGATAACCCTACCAGTATTTTCCCACAATTCCTGGGGCACCTGCCGAGCTTTCAGAATTGTCTTCTTAAAGGGAGTGCACACAAGAATTGAAATTAGAAGTGAACACCTCAACCTGTCCCTTAAAGAGGAATGAGTGAGAGTCAAATCAGTTCAGCAACTATGTCACAATAAATCTCTTCAAAAGTGTCTCTTCCTTTAGCCCTTTTATTATCTCCTTTGAATTTTAGAGCTGCCCAAGGAGTACTTTTGGCATACTTTGAAACCATTCATACCTTTCTTTGGGAATTCTTTATCTATTCTATCTATCTATCTATCTATCTATCTATCTATCTATCTATCTATCTATCTATCTATCAATCATCTATCTATTATAATTGACATCTAAGTTGAAATTTTATTTTACTATTTCCTCAAATAATAATAGTTGTATCTATCATTTGTTAATCACTTGGAATGTGCTAAACACTACACCAAACATTTTAATTTATATCTGTTATCTCTTTTAAGCCTCATAGGATCTTTAAGAACCTGGATTATTATTTCAAATTTTAGATGACAGCCCTGAGGCTTGAAGAAGTTTGTATTCAATTGCTGAGTGATTTTGTTGTCATTGTTGTTGTTGAGCTCTATGCTACATTAACTACTATTAAGTGGCATGTATATTAGTTGATGGAAAGAAATATAGGGAAATAATTTGCCACATTTCTGTATGGGTTTCTATATACTTTGGATGTTATTTTAAAAGAAAATAGTAACCTTAAAATTATCCAAAGTGCTTATGCTTAACTCTATTTTACAAAAGTTTAAACGTGGTTTCACTATAGGGATGAAGATCTATCAGCATACTTTACTTCTATTTTTTCTTGTACTGCTCCAAAATGGAGGACATGATATATCCATATTAAGAAATATCTGTTGCAAAACTAAATGTTTTATCTCACCTTTAATTTTCTGGCAGAAGATTTTTTAAAGTGTATACACAAATATTCTCTATGTTTTCTCTATTTTGAGAACAGCTTGCAACCTTCACATTTCAAGAGAGACTTCTCCTCAGATATCTTCCTGCCACCACCCACCCTTCTTTTCTTCTCTTGTTCTTTTCAAGCATGTTCTGTTCATTATCATGGTACAACTTTTTGCTCTTAGTCAAGAGGCTCTCTTATGGCACCTGTCATCCCCAATCAAACTTGACAGCAGCACAGTAAGGGATTTCACAGGATTAAACTTCTCTTTTGAATATGTGAACACTTTGGTATTAATCGTTGATCTTGCAGTTAGTATGATTGCAGGCCAGCTGGCTTCCTCACTGAGCTACTACATCAAGTACATGCGAACTGACACTTGAGAAAGCTCTGAACTTTATAAATGTGTGCCTTTAAGTCTTAAGCTGCCACTTAGCCCTGCAATGAGCAATCATGCCCATTTCTCTATACCCTCTCTATCCCCACAACTTCAGCAGAGCTATTCTGAAGCAGCAAGCAGTATCCTTGAAGTTAAAGGATAACTGGAAAATATGTAGAGGAATAAATGTCTTCCAAAATCTTTGCTCTGAAAACTGCTTTAAAATAGTTTGATCGGATTTACTGCTGGCTAAATAGAGCTCCTTTTTGTTTGTCTAGTTTCATATTATTATTTTTTTTAAATATTGTATTTCAAAAAGTAAAGACTTCTCTTTTCTTTCCTATTTTATTCTTAAGACCTGCACAATGCAGCAATTCACTTTAAAAGAACTTGATGTATTCCAATGTATGCCAATATTTACACTGGTTTAAGTAATTTTTCTATCAAAATTTGAGTTCAGTTAAGTGACTTTTTTTTCAGAAAGATACATGAATATATGACACAAAACTAACAGGTAATATTTGCATTTTATTTTTAAATTAGTTGCTTCATCTTTTGAAGAGACATTGAAGGTCATAGCCCTAAGAAAGCTTTTCAGTATGTGATTGTGCTTCCATCTGTGTCTTGGAGACCACAGAAAAGGATCTTATCTCAGATTTCAATTCAAACAGCATTCTGAGTACCCCACCCTAACTTCTCTAAACCAAATAAACCCAGTCAAAGATGTTAAGAGATAAGCATATCTCTTTTAATTTTACATAGATTGCTTTTAAGTTTAAAGATGAACTGATGAAAATTTTATTTCAAATTTTACACACACACACACACGCGCGCGCACGAGCAATGCATGGAAGGAGTATGCAAAATACATCCCTGGCATTTATGGTTACCCAGAACTATAGAGAGAAAAAATATTTTATAGAGTATATATAGACAAACAACTTGGAATTGAAGGAAACTGGTGGAAGGCTAGAATCAGGGAATGAAGGGGAGCTTAGAAAAAAAAAATTCAAAATTTCTTTCTCATCCTCAGAGAAAGCTGTCTTGTTTAAAACACTGTTAGGAACACTGTTATGCTGTCAAAAAAAGTTGGCTTAGTATAAGAATATGGACCTTTCATGACCTACTAATCTTAATTTGTTGTTAAAATAAACAACTTTTATCCCATAAAAAGAGCTAATTTTAATATTCCATATGACTATCAGATTTTCTGAATTTCATTGAAAACTTCAAATCTTGGTAAAATGTAAGCCATCAAAAATGTATTTAAAAGTTATAAAATTTACTTGAGAGCTGTTTTCGTTGTGTTTTCTAATTCACATTCTCTTGCTGTTATGAAGAACACATAATGTAACCTTTGAAAAGACTGAATGTTTGCACAGACGCACCATGAGAGACTTATAAGGATCTACATTTTAGTGACAGTGAGTCTAAAACATGGCAGTGATTTGTATTAGAATAAAAAAGACAAAAGGCAAATGAGAGCACTGAGAAGAAGAAAAGTATATCCAGGATTACTGGCGACAAAAATCAGTATAATAATCTATACTGACGTCTAAAACCTGGCAAAGAATAAGAATATTTCAGTCAACTCCTGTAGGCTTTTGGTAATAACATATTTACCCAGGATCCATAATATCAAATCTATAAAAAGAATAACAATAAAAATAGCATTATTTTTTCCTTATAGTTATACATAGAGTTGACAGTGCAATTTGGTGGTACTTGATGTTTATAGTTTTCTTCCAAAAGAAATGTTTGCTAAAATGCAATGTGTGTCCCTGACTAAATATTTCAAAACAGCTCTAGACAAAGCAATAAATACCGTCTGCCATCATTGCTTACATTTAAGGAACATATTGTATTACCTTGAATAAGGTGGCGTGGAAAAGAAAGGGAAACTAAAAACAAAATGGCTCTCCAGTTGAAAAATAAGCATAAAATTCCTTTGAAATTTCATTGCTTGTTATCAAGAAATGTTGTAGGCTTATCAGAAAGATAGAATGTACAGGATCTGTGCAGGCATTTTGATTTTAGGGATTCACCATTCATTAAAGCAAGTCATTAAATATCAACCACAAGAAAGCCATCTGTCTCATTGTATCTCTTTATACCAGAAAATTTTATGGTAGCAATAATAGACTTGAAAATAATTGCAGTAACTAAAGAAGATTAAGCTCATAAGATTGAAAAACAAAAAGGGAAGGCATTTATTCATGCACTCAACATATATGTATTAGAGCCCAGAACCCAGCACTATTCTAGGCACTGGAAATTCAACAGTAAACAAGATAGACAAATAGCTCTACCTTGAAGGGGCTTCCAGTGGAGAAGGGAGACAAGAAACGGGATAAATAAGTAAAATATATAGTTTTTTTTAAAATAGACATCTTTTTAGCACTCCTTTGTCAAAGGTTTGTTGACTGTATTTATGTGGGTTTATTTCTGGACTCTATTCCATTCTACTTATTTGTCTGTCTATTCTTTTGCCAATACCACACTGTCTTGATTACCATAGCTGTATAATAAGCCTTGAAGTTGAGTAGCGTCAGTCTGCTGACTTCGTTCTTTTTCAGTGTTGTGCTAGATCTTCTGGATTTTTTTTTTTTTTTGAGACTTTTTTGATTATCCAATATTTCTGTGTGCTAAATTTTGTTCACTGGACTCACTTGATCCTCTACTAAGGACTTGTTGAACCCATTTCTAAATGATTGAGATCTCACTGTGCATGCAGTTATTTGTTCTTCAGTGCTCTGGAGTACTAAATAAAACTTCTG
>NW_012103632.1:982030-996992 GCF_000951045.1 Mandrillus leucophaeus | reverse complement strand
CCCAGGCTGGAGTGCAGTGGTGCAATCTTTGTTCACTGCAACCTCTGCCTCCCAGGTTCAAGTGATTCTCCTGCCTCAGCCTTCCAAGTAGCTAGGACTACAGGTGTGTGCCACTACACTTGGCTAATTGTTTGTATTTTTAGTAGAGACAGGGTTTCACCATGTTAACCAGGATGGTCTCGATCTCCTGACCTCATGATCCACCTGCCTCAGCCTCCCAAAGTGCTGGAATTACAGGAATGAGCCACCGTACCTGGTCGATCTTCCGGATTTTTTAACCTCTCCATGTAAAATATAAAATTAATTTGTCAATATTCACAAAAATTGTGATTCTCTGTATTTGCTTTTCTGTCTCTCCAATTTTGGGGACAATGGTCTGCCCTATAACCTCACTTCTCTTACAGACCTAAGAGGAGTTGTTGATTTTGTAAGTTGTTCAGCATTTTGTTGTTAGGATGGAATGGCAACCTCTAAACGTTTTATATGCCAGACCAAAATTGGCAGTCCTTCAGTTAATACACAGCTTTTTAGATAATGATAAATGTTAAGGAGGAGAATAGGCAATGTGTTTGTAGAATACAGGTTTAATATGCTAGACAGAGTGGTCTGAGGACAACTTACTGAGTAAAGACCTGAATAAAAGGAGAATGGAAGTCATGTAGACATCTGAGGAAGGACTTCAAACAGAGCAAGTATAAAGTGAGGAGGCCAGGTCAACTGTATGAACAAGGGAGAGGATACTAGGAGGTAAGGTAAGAGGCAATGACCAGCCACACAGGTATGACTTTAGAGGTCCTTCTAAGGGCTTTTGGATTAAATTTGTGTTGGGAGGGTTTTAAGCAGAGGAGTGACATGTCTTTCATTTTTTGTTTGTTTGTTTATTTGTTTGTTTTTATATTTCAGCCACATCACTCTGGATCCTGTGTTGAGAATAAGCAATAGGAGGAAAAGAGAAGATGAAGGGAACTAGTTAGAAAGTGTCTCAGAAAATTGCCTTTTAGCTTTCCAGAAGCACCTTCCACCCTCTTCACCCTTTCTCTGCCCTAGGAAGCAAACCTGTATGCACTACATCAGCAACTTTCAAGAGAACCTGGGAGATCAGAGGGAGGCAGCAGAATGAGGTCAGAGTTTATTTCCTTTGCTTTACCCCATGAGTTTGCCTATGGCAGGTTATACTATTTAATAAAAGGTCAGTGACACTTTCAAATCTGCTAAATGTATTCAACTCTCTAACCTGGGTTTGTCACATTCTTCTCATTGGTATTAATTTCCTGAGGCTGTCATAACACAGTGCCACAAACTGAGTGACTTAAATAACAGAAAGTTATTGTTTCACAATTCTGGAGGCCAGGAGTCTGAAATCAAAGCATCAACAAGGATAGTTCCTTCTGGAGACTCTGGAGGAAATCTGTTCCATGATTCTCTCCTAGGTTCCTTATAGCCTCAGCTGTTTCTTGGCTTGTAACTTTCTTGGTTCTTTGTGTGTTCAATTTTCTTCCATCTGTACATATATATCTGTTCAAATTTCTGCTTTTCATAAGGGCACCAGTCATATTAAAGTAGAACCCACCCTAAAAGAAATCTTAACTCAATCACCTTCAAAGACCCTACTTTCAAATAAGATCACATTCACAGGTATCCAGGACCAGAAATGAAAATAGCCTCACTGCCACTACTTCCAGTTCCACTCTCTTTATACTCATACTGATATGGGTTAGCTGTGTCCCCACCCAAATCTCATCTTTTGTTGTAGCTCCCATAATCCCCAAATGTTGTGGGAGGGACCTGGTGGGAGGTAATTGAATCATGGAGACAGTTACCCCCATGCCATTCTCAAGACAGTGAGTGAGTTCTCTCAAGATCTGATGGTTTTTAAAGTGGCTTTTCCCCCTTTCCTAGGCATTTCTCCTTCCTGCTGCCTTATGAAGAAGGTGACTTGCTTCCCCTTTGCCTTCTACCCTGATCGTAAGTTTCCTGAGGCCCCCCAGCCTTGCTGAACTGTGAATCAATTAAACATCTTTCCTTTATAAATTACCCAGTCTTGAGTATGTCTATATTAGCAGCGTGAGAATAGACTACTACACATACCTTTATAAAATGTCTTCATAAATAAACTTTCTAATTAACATATTTTTGTATGTTATCTGCTTACTTTTGGGAGATTAATTAATTAAAAGTCTGATACAATAATCTAAAAGGTAAACAATGGCAGCATGCTCCAGAATGCTGGCAATAGCAGTGATGAGATGTGGTCACCATTCTGGATATAATTTTAAAGATGAGTGTATTGTATTAGGGTTTTCCAGAGACATAGAACCAATAGAATAGATAGATATAAATAGATTTATGGAAACAAAAATATAGATATTTTATCTATAACATAGATATAGAAATTTTCATCTATATATACATATGTTCACAGATACATTGACAGCCTGATATATAGAATATGTATACATACATATATAAAGAAGACATCTATATATACAAATCCAGGTATATTTGATACTGTGTATAGATACAAATATAGATATAGGTATCTATATGTATAACTAATATATGGACACAAATATTTGTGTGTGTATATATATAGAGAGAGAGAAAGAAACAAGAAGAAACAGAGAGAAAGATTTATTATGAAAATTGGCTCACATGATTATCGAGGCCAAGAAGTTCCACAATCTTCCTTCTTCAACCTGGTAAACCGATAAAGATGAAGGAAATTCAGTTAAGTCTGAGGACCTGTGAACCTTGAGACCAGAGGATATAACTCCCAATCTGAGTCTGAAAGTATGAACACAGAGGTGCAGAGTTCCTGGGATAAGTCTTGAAGACTAAAGGCCAGAGAGTCTAGTGCTGTGATGTCCAAACTCAGGAGGTGATGGAAGCCCCAGCTCAAGTAAAGAGAAAGAATTCATCCTTCATCTACCTTTTTGTCCTATTCTGGCTGTCAGGCCTCTGAGGCCAAGCTAAGCCATCATATCCCCTGTGACCTACAGGTATACATCCAGATGGCCTGAAGTAACTGAAGAATCACAAAAGAAGTGAAAATGGCCTGTTCCTGCCTTAACTGATGACATTCCACCACAAAAGAAGTGAAAATGGCCAGTCCTTGCCTTAACTGATGACATTCCACCACAAAAGAAGTGAAAATGGCCAGTCCTTGACTTAACTGATGACATTCCACCACAAAAGAAGTGAAAATGGCCAGTCCCTGCCTTAACTGATGACATTACCTTATGAAATTCCTTCTCCTGGCTCATCCTGGCTCAAAGCTCCCCAACTGAGCCCCTTGTGACCTCTGCCCCTGCCCGCCAGAGAACAACCCCCTTTGACTAATTTTCCACTACCTACCCAAATCTTATAAAATGGCCCCACGCCTGTCTCCCTTCTCTGACTCTCTTTTTGGACTCAGCCCGCCTGCACCCAGGTGAAATAAACAGCTTTATTGCTCACACAAAGCCTGTTTGGTAGTCTCTTCACACAGACGTGAGTGAAACTGGCTGTTCACAGATTGGGTGATGTCCACCCACATTGGCGAGGTGGAACTTCTTTACTCAGTCTACCCATTCAAATGCCAATCTCTTCTAAAAACACCCACACAAACACACCCAGAAATATTTTTTTTGCCAGATAACTGTGCATGCCTTAGTCCAGTCAAGTTGACACATAAATTGGACCACCACAATGAGGTAACAAAATTTTCTAAATAATTGAATATAGGGTTTGACAGAAGTTAAGTCCATGATTGTTGACCTGAGTACCTGGAAGAACGATGCTGTTGATTACTGAGCTGGAGAAGGCTGTGAGAGAAGCAGACTGGGGAGAAGCATAACATCAGGCTGTCATCTTTGACTACGTGAATTTAGAGATTCTCGTTAGTAACTAAGAGCCTGCATCTTGGATACGTGTGTTTGAAGCTTAAGGAGAGGTCTAACTGTTGTTGCACATTTGGGAATCATCAGTGTATAGATAACGTTTAAAGTTATCAGTCCGGTTGAAAATCAGAAAAGATTTAAGCATAGACAGAAAAGAGATTCAGAGATCTAACTCAGGACTGCAAAGTACTTAGGTCAGGGAAAAGAGTAGCAACCAATACAACTGATTGAGAAGGAGCAGCCATAGAAGTATAAGGAGAACTAGGAGGTTTAGGAGTCCGAAAGGAAGCGGAAAAGTGTTTCAGGAAAGAGGGTGTGTTCAACTCTATCAAATGTCTGCAGTGGTTCAGATACAATGAGTTCTGGGAATTGAACACTGGATTTAATTAAAGTTTATGGAAATGTGAACCCTGAATATCAGAGACAGGTCTCAGTTAATTTAAAAAGTTTATTTTCTCAAGGTTGAGAACGTGTGCCTGTGACACACCCTCAGGAGATCCTGGTGACATGTGCCCAAGGTTGTAGGGGAACAGTTTGATTTTACACATTTTAGGGAGACATGAGACATCAATCAATATATGTAAAATGTACATTGGTTCTGTGCAAAGAGATGGGTCAACTCAAATGAAGGGCAGGACAACATGAAGCAGGAAGGGGGCTTCCAGGCCACAGGTAGGTGAGAGACAAATTTGCATTATTTTGAGTATCTGATTAGCATTTTCAAAGGAGGCAATCAGATATGCATTTATCTCAGTGAGCAGAGGGATGACTTTGAATAGAATAGGAGGCAGGTTTGCCCTAAGCAGTTCCCAGCTTGACTTTTCCCTTTAGCTTAGTGATTTGGGACCCCAAGATTTATTTTCCTTTCTCAGAAATAAGCCAGAGCTAGAAACAATTAACACAGATTAAGTCTTCTGCACAGCTTGGCCTATAAGTTATGCTACTTGAAAACTACAGAATTGATATTAGAAGGGTTGAAATAACTGTGTCACATGCAGTTTACAGGAGATACCTGTTACTGTCAAGTTCAATTTATGTCATTTAAAAATTATTTATTTACTTTACTTAGCAGTAGTTTATCCTAGGGCATGGAATTGACTGGAGGGTAAGAGGAGTTTGACTATATTATTTTTACAAAGGTCTATATTGTTGAAAAGCTTTATAAGAAAATCACATAATAAAAAATAAAAAGATTTTTGTAATTAAAAATAGCATATTCAAAAGTTTACATGGGGGAAGAGGGAATCAACTTCCAGCCTGACAGTATAAGGAGGTCTGCCAATCCACACTCCCTGGTGAAACTGGGGAAAATTATTAATATTATTATTATTATTATTTTTTATTTTGAGATAGAGTCTTGCTCTGTTGCCCAGGCCAGAGTACAGTGGTGTGATCTCGGCTCACTGCAAGCTCCGCCTCCTGGGTTCACGCCATTCTCCTGCCTCAGCCTCCTGAGTAGCTAGGACTACAGGCACCTGCCACCACATTCGACTAATATTTTTGTACTTTTAGTAGAGACGGGGTTCCACCGTGTTAGCCAGGATGGTCTCGATCTCCTGACCTCGTGATCCACCCACCTCGGCCTTCCAAAGTGCTGGGATTACAGGTGTGAGCCACTGCCCCTGGCCAGAAAATTATTTTTAAAACAACCATTTAATCCTACTTCTGATTAAATCCCACAGAAGTAATTCTTAGGGCAAATAGAAAATGAGAAACAATGGTAGCATGCTCCAGAATGCTGGCAATCGTAGTGATGAGATGTGGTCACCATTCTGGATATAATTTTGAAGATGAGTGTATTATATTAGTCAAGTTCTTCAGAGAAATAACAATAGGATAGATAGATTAGATACATTGATAGAAACATAGATATATAGATAAAAATATCTATATCTATATATACACATATGTACACAGATATATTGATAGCTATGTATGTATGTATATGTAGCTGGAAATATCTATAATTAGATATTATCTAATTAATTATAGATGTATCTAATTACAGATATTATAAATAATATCTATGATAATTATGTAAGATATAGATATATATGGTGTATATAACATATAGATATCATAATTAGATAATTAGAAAATATCTAATTATCTATATATCTAGATAGATAATATCTCATTATAGATATTATTTATATCTACCTAATAAAATCTGTGGAAATGTGGTAAGTGTGGCAAGCATCTGGTGGTTGACCAGGACCTCTCTCTCCTGAAACAGGAAATTTTCCCTGACCCTATCATAAGTATTCCAACAGGGGAATCTTGCTACTCAGCCTGCAGCTCTCAACCCCTTGCAGAAGGGGAAGCATGCAGGTGAGTGGGTGCACAAGCCAGGGCGAGTGTTTATGGGCACTGGCAGGAGCAAAACTCTGCAGACCCTATGGCAGAATTTAGGGGAGACTACGCATGACCCTCCCAAAGCCCCAGAGGGCATGTGCTACAGTGCATTCTTTTAGTTTTGTCATTCATGGATGGCTTAAGTGTTAAACAGCTCAGTGAGCACTCTGCCTTTTCACATGAGGTGGTTGCTCTCCACCAACAAGGATAGAAGGTCAGTCTGACAGCCTTTAGTGTCCGTCCCCATGACTCAAGCTCTTGTTTGGCGTCCAGGAAAAAACAGGTCACACAAACAAATTGAAGGGTGGTGAATGCAGAAGATTTTATTGCCAATGGAAGTGGCTCTCAGTGGGAAGGGAAGCTGGAAAGGGGATGGAGCAGGAAGGTCTTCTTCCCCTGAAGTCTCACCATCAAGCTGTCCCTCTGAAGTCAAACTATTTCTCTCCTGCTTCTTCTCTTATCCTCTTCTCTGCCCTCTGCCAGTGGAGCCTGGGGTTTTAATAGGCACAGGACTGGGGACAGGGTGCACCAGGGGTGGTTTTGGAAAAGGCAATATTTGAGCAGGAAAACAGGGATGTAAAGTTCACACTTTGGTCCATGGTTCCAAACATGAGGGTGGGGTCCTTGCCAGGGACCCCTTCCTTTTCTGCCTAGAATTTCTCTGCCTCCTGTCCCTATCATATTCTCTCTCTGAAGAGGCACATCTAACTACTATTAGAATATGGACAATGACCATTATTAGTTACTTCCTGCTGACAGAGGGCATTGCTTTTGGGAAAATAGTAGTTGGATTCCTCCCAGAGGTCTACCTAAGCATCCCTGGCAAAAGGGAGCCATCGTCTGAGGCTCTGGTGCCTGACTGGTTGGAGTTTCATAGTCTCTAGGTGAGAAGAAACAAGTTTTATAAGGTTCAGTATGCATGGATCAAATAAGTATATTATACAAAAAGGAGTTAAAAAGGAGAGAAACTAATGCCAAAGATTACAGAAGTAATCATTCTGAAAACAACATTGTACCCTGTGTTATAGAACAGAACAAACGTAAGAACAACAAGCTTAGGCAAGAATATAAAGAGAATATCCATGGGAGGTTAATTATTAACACATATCTTTTATAGCTTTTAGCTTGAAATCCCTAATCCCTAACCTCTTTTTTTTTTTTCTTTGAAATGGAGACTCACTCTGTCACCCGGGCTGGAGTGCAGTGGCGCGATCTTGGCTCACTGCAAGCTCCACCTCCCAGATTCATGCCATTCTCCTGCCTCAGCCTCCCGAGTAGCTGGGACTACAGGCACCCGCTGCCACGCCTGGCTAATTTTTTGTATTTTTAGTAGAGACGGGGTTTCACCATGTTAACCAGGAAGGTCTCGATCTCCTGACCTCGTGATTCGCCCACCTCAGCCTCCCAAAGTGCTAGGATTACAGGCGTGAGCCACCATGCCCAGCCCCTAATCTCTTTACATTGGTACTTTGGGTGCTCTTCTGGGTTGACAGAGGTGGTTCCATCAGCTTTCCAGGCCTTCACTTGGGTGTAATGAATCCAAGAGTCACTTGGGTGTAATGAATCCAAAAGTCTATTCCAGTGACCTCCGCTGCCATAGGAGTAGAAAGAAGTATGGTGTAAGGTCCCTGCCAATCTGGGCCTATAGAGGGAAAAGGGGAAGGACGTAACTTTACCAGCACCAGGTCATTTGGGTTGAACAGACGTGGCCCTAGTTCACAGGATTGAGCCTCTGACAGTTGTTTCAGTTTCTGTTGGAAATAGGCCAAAGAAGTTATGTGTTTAATCAAAACAGAGGTTTCTTGGTCTAGCAAGAAATCATCAGTGAGAAAAGGCCATCCATGCATCCTCTCAAAGGGTCTCAAGCCTAGCTTTGAAGGGGTGTTTCTAACACGTAGTAGGGCTATGGCAGGGAGGGTAGTCGAGGGGAGTGAATCTCCTGAGGTGCCATTTGATAATATCATTTGTTCTTTCTACCTTTCTCGAGAATTGTGAGCCCCAAGCACAATGAAGATGGTACGGTATACCTAGTATACAGTATACCTTTGAGATCCCTGGGTGACAGCTGCCTTGAAGGGAAGCTGCCAAGTGGTCATTATCACTCTGGAGGTACTTAGGGAGTCCAAAGAGAGGAATTACCTCATTAATTAGTACTTTTTTATCTCAGAGACTTTCTCTGTCTGACATGGAAATGCTTCTACCCAGTTAGTGCAAGTATCTGTCCATACTAGGAGGTACAGGATGCCCTTTGTCTTTGGCATATGGATGAAATCCCTTTGCCAGTCTTTCCCCAGGTAGCCTCCTGCTTTTTGGGTTCCTGGAGCAAGAAGCTGTCTGTTAAGGGGATTATTTCTTAGGCAGGTCTTGCAAGCATTAACCACCTGCTTAATCATTTGTATCAAGTTTTTACCTGAGAACAATCTCCGGGCTGATTGATAGGTTTTATCCTTACCTAGGTGTAAGGTCTGGTAAAGGCTTTTAAGACTTTTCCATTTGTTGACAACTGGTAGATAAAGCTTGCCATCCTCTTACTGTAGCCATTCTGGGGACTGAAAAATATATCCCCAAGAGGTGGCCCTTTCTATTTCCATGGAAGTGTATTGAGGTTTTATTTCTCTCATGGGGCCCACCCAGATCAGTGAGCCTTCAAGTGGATCAGAAATCTGGGACCATCTTGCTACTGATTTAGCTGCTTAGTCTGCCAACCAATTGTCCTCAGTTACTTCATCCATCACTTTTTGGTGGCCTTTACAATATATTACTGCCACTTCCTCTGGAAGGAAAACTTAGGATAATAGTCTATTAATTTCCTGATGGTATTTAATGGCAGACCCATTAGCTGTAAGGAGTGGGTAGCTCTCTTCCCAGATAGTGGCATGGGCATGGAGGACTAGTAAAGCATACTTAGAATCAGTATAAATGTTAACTGTTTTTCCTTTGCTTAATCTGACTCCCCTTGTGAGGGCAATTAGTTTGGCTAATTGAGCACTTGTACCCTAGCAGAGAGGTGCATTCTCAAGATGCATATCATTAAGAGTAATTATTGTATACTCAGCTTTAAGTGTCCCTTGTTCTACAAAATAGCTTCTGTCCATAAAGAAAATCCAGTCTAGATTCTCAAAGGGGACTTCTTTGAGGTCCTCTTTGGCTGCATAGGTTTCTACTACTATCTGTTCACAGCCATGTTCAAGCTCCCCACCTTACTCTAGGAGGAAGGTGACTGGATTTAGGGAGGGACAGGTTCTTAATTGGAATGCAGATCCCTGTAATAGTAGAGTTTGATACTTGAGGAGGCAATTGTCTGTTATCCAGACACTCCACTGGCAGCACTCCTGACACATTATGCAGAGTATAAATGGTTAAGTTCTTTCCCATGGTTAACTTAGTAGCCTCTGGTACCAGCAAGGCTACTGCTGCAACTGCTCAGAGGCAGACTGGACATCATTTGGCTACCAAATCAAGCTCCTTACTTAAGTAGCCTACAGGCTGCTGGACTGGACCTCAGGCATGTGTTAGAACTCCCAAGGCCATTCCCTTTCTTTCTGATACATAAATATTAAGCATCTTCCCTATAGGAAGACTAAGGGCTGGTGCCTTAAGCAACGCTTGTTTTAGTTGGTCAAAGGCCTTTCTAGCCTCTGGTTCTCAAATTAGACACTGGGTTTTAGCTGTCTGAGTCTCCTTTATTAGGTGATATAAGGGACAAGCTATTTCACCATACCCAGGTATCCATAGTCTGCAGAATCTTGTAATGCCTAAGAATTTCCTCAGTTGCTTGAGGATTTTGGGAAGGAGAAAGGAGGAAATGGGCCTAATCTTTTCTTCACCCAATGCCCTGGTCTCCTCTGACAAGAATAGGCCTAGGTACTTCACTGATGTCTGACAGAGCTAAGCTTTAAATTTGGAAACCTTATATCCTCTGTTAGCCAGAAAATTAAGAAAAGCCTTACTTCCCACCTTAGACATTTCCTCAGTTGGAGCACAGAGGAGAATGTCTTCTATGTATTATAAAACTTTAACCTGAGGATATTGGAACTTGGAGATGTCTCTTGACAATGCCTGACCAAACAAGTGGGGCAGAATCCCTGAGGTAAAACTGTCCAGGTTAACAGGGTGTTTTGGTTATAGGGATCCTCAAATGCAAATAAATATTGGGAGTCAGGATACAGCAGTATGCAGAAGGAAGCATCCTTTAGGTCCAGGATTGTGAACCATTCAGTTCCCTCAGGTATTTGAGCTAGCAGGGTATATGGATTTGGGAACCAGTGGGTGAATTGGAACAATAGCCTCATTAATGAGATGGAGGTCCTGAACTAGTCTCTGTTCCCTGTTGGGTTTTTGTACCTCCAATATTGGGGTATTACAAGGGCTATTGCAGGGTTTAAGGAGACCCTACAGCATTAAATTATCAATGATGGCTTATAGTCCTTTCTTAACCTCTGGTTTCAGGGGCTATTGTTTCTGGTTAGAAAAAGAGATGGGATTCTTAAGGTAGATTAGACTGGTATGGCGGTTGTGGCTTGGCCAATTTTCTCTTGAATTGCCCAAACTTCTGGGTTAATATTGGGCTCCACTAGGGAGAGACAAAGAGTTCGTCCTGGGGCCATCAGTCTGGTGGTCCCTATATGGGTCAGAATATCACTGCCCAACCGAGGAGTTGGACGTTCAGGTGTAATTAGAAAGGCATAGGTGAAAAAGCGGTCTTCCCAATTACAGCTAAAGGACTGGGAAAAAGATCGGGTTAAAGACCTTCCTGAGATGCTCCTCATGATCGTGCTAAGAGATGAGAGGGGGCCCAGATTGGAGAGGAAAACTGAGAGACCAGTCATGGTGTCCCAAAGGAGGTCCACTTTCCTCCCTTTTATTTCCAGAATTATCTGGGGCTCCTGGACGGTAACCGTAATCTGGATCACCAGAGCCACAGATGGGAATCTTATGATCCATCAGTCCTGCTGCTGAACCATTTGGGGGCAATCCTTCCTAAAATACCCTGGCTTGCCACATCTGTAGCATTAACAGGGGCACCTCAGGGATTCTGGAGTTTTGGGGCTTGCGTGGTGGCCATTAAAGCCTATGTCTCTTCCCTCTGTCTCCTCTCTCTCTCAGGGACCTCCCTATCTCTATTATAAACGACCGAGGTGGCTACTTTCAGGAGATTGTCTAAAGTACTGCTGGGTCCCAGGACCTGTTTCTGCAGCTTCCTCTCGATATCAGGGGCTGCCTGAGTAATAAATTTATCCTTTAGATTAATTGTCCCTCGACTAAATCAGGAGATAGAGACATGTGCTTTACCAAGGCCCTTCTTAGCCGTTCCAGAAAATCAGTGGGATTCTCATCCATTCCCTGGTCTATCATGGATACATTGGTATAATTGAGAGGCTTGGTTCTAGTTCCGTGTAAGCCTTCCCTTATGCACACCTGAAAGTGTCTCCTCTTCCATTCTCCCACCTTGTCATTGAGATCCCATTTAGGGTCATGCAATGGTACTTCCTCTCTTCCAGTTGGATAAAGTTGGACCCCTTTCCTGACACTATATGTGATACAAAACTCATCCCCAAATTCCTCTGCCACTTGCAGAGTGGCCTGCTTTTCAGTGTTAGTCAGGGTTTGATTCAAAAGTAACAGAATTTCTTTCCGGGAGAAGTCAAATACTTCAGTTAAATAATGGAAAGCCTCTATATATCTGTCACGGTCATCTGAAAACTTGCCAAGATCTCCCTAATTTGCCTTAAGTCCTGTAGAGAGAAGGAGACCTGGACCTGGCATCTCTTGGAGGGGCAAGAGTGAGACTTGGGCTTGCCTAGGGTGAGGATTTCTAGGAGGGAGCAAGTGAGAGAGAGAGAATCTGGATAGGGAGGATGGGGTGGACCCAGAGGAGGGCTAGATGGGGCTCGCTCACCTTCTCAAAGGGCCTCTGGGGTTCATTTCTTTAGTTCCCTGGGATTACTTTTCCTGAAATGGAAAACAGGAGGGCTGGATCAATCTTATATTGTTGGGAAAGTATAAAATACCCTGCAAGATAAAAAAAAAAAAAAAAGAAAAGAAAAGAAAAGAAAAGAAAAGCCTGCACATATGAGGCCTCAGACCATTTGCCCTCACGTTTACAGAAAAGGTCCAACTACAGGATGGTATCGTAATGAATAGTTCCTTCCTGAGGCCAACCCAGTCCTTCCTGCAGATAAATAATTTGGTCAAACCATTGTGCAGAGGACTATAAGGCATCTTTCCTCCAGAGTCTGAGGGTCAAAGCAGTCCCAGTGATTCAGGATACACTCCAGAGGAGTATAGACTGCGGGTGGTGAAGATAGCTGGTTGCCCATTCTGAAAGACAGGAAAATAGGCATCCCTTGTTTCCCTTCCTTTTTCCAGCAGAAACTTGCTGTGTGAGGGAGACAGAAAGCAGGCATCCTTGCTTTCTCTTCCATCTTTTTATCCCTGAGACCTGACAACCTTAGATGGACGCCACCCACGGGTGCCACTGAGGCCTGCACTGAGGCCTGCACTTGTGAAACAGCAAGGGCCTAGAGAATAGGAATTGTCTGCACTCCC
Organism: Mandrillus leucophaeus; assembly: GCF_000951045.1. Taxonomy (NCBI): domain Eukaryota; kingdom Metazoa; phylum Chordata; class Mammalia; order Primates; family Cercopithecidae; genus Mandrillus; species Mandrillus leucophaeus. The sequence goes on along the minus strand of NW_012103632.1, from coordinate 984,210 downwards.
CTATGCCTCCATCCCCACTACTGTCGGCAACTCTTGGGTTCCCCAGGCTTTATCTATGCCACGGAGCATGGCCTCCTTCTATGAAGTTGGAGCTTAATCAGCAGCAATCTGTCCTGCCCATTTACAGTGTGCCTGGTGTCTCATTTTGGATCCCTCAGATCTGGTTTTCCTTTCCAGGGCTTCAACCCAAAGCTTGGAATTGAGTTTGAGAAAAAAAAAAAAAAAAGGTGCCTCAGGGGGTCCATTCAGATTAAGCCCCCGGTGGGCCCTACTAAACTTGCAGTTATTAGTTAGTCGGGGTCACTCCTCTGTTGCCTCCCTATCATAAGCACAGTGCCAAGGTAGGAAAAGTACCCTCTTACACAGAAAAGGAAAAAGGAAATAAAACAGCTTAAGGGACAAAAGGGGGAGGTTTGCAAATGGGATCCTTTAATCACTGTATCTCTCTACCAGTTTGGACGGATTTGAACTCCTTGGCCAGGGGAAGAAAGACTCTATGGGTGCCTAGCTGGAGGGGATGGCAAGTGGGATGCGCTGGCCAGCCAGCTGCCTGGCGTCCCTGGCACCCGAGACTGCCCTGGGCCAGGGGCGATGTGCTCAGCTCACTCCCACACTTTTGGGCACTGCAAATGCACTCGGTGAACATGCCTAGGTGCCCCAGTCTGGAGGGGAGGAGGTGAGGAGAGGAGCCACTGTGGGCAGCCTGCACCCGCGACTGTTGGGGTGGGGATGGCACCTCTAAGAACAAATGGAAATCATGTGGTTCTGAATTGCATATGTGATTGCTGAGCCAAATGCTGATTCTACTTAATAACATTTGTGCAGCCTATATCAAAATCCTTAACATTATAAAAGTAGAGATAGGAGCTATTTCAAACCACGAAAGAAGAAAGGAAAGATAACCAGAGAAAAGTCGGGAGGTCTTAACTGATGCCTTGACGGGTGGGCAGTCGGGAACTGGGTTCAGTCTGGGGGCCTTCTAGCAACACCAAGGAGTGGCCTTGGCCAGATGCCTTCAGTTGCACCAGGACTCCTCCATAACCCCAACTGAGCAAGGCAGAGACTCCACTCCAGATGGCTGCAGCCAAGGACACTGGGCTTCCATTCTCCCCAGCTCCTAGCCAAGAGTTTTGTTCCCTGGAGAAGCAAGACTTTAAGTTTTCTCATACTGCCCCCAGCTCTCTGCTGCTGAGGCTAAGTCCAGTGTATCTGGGAATAGTACGTCTAAGCATATCTTTTTAATAAAAAACAATTTCACTTTAAGCCTGTGAAAAATTATCATTTATTTTCTCTGTTCATTTTCCCAAAACATAGAATGTTGCATCCTAATAACGGAATTCACAAGTATAAAAGGCTCAGCTAGGCAGTTGACTTGAACAAGAACATGTTCTCATGTATGAATAATGTGTGGTTAATGTGATTCGGCAGCATACACTTTTTATATAAAAATGTTACTATGACTACATCGGGAACAGTGTAAATGTGAAATTCATTTTTAAAAACATAAAGTATCTGTTTCAGAAAAGCAATCAGTATAACAAAGCAAAATTTTAAATCATGTCTTTCAAACTACATTTCTAAGCCTTTTTCACCGTCTCACAAATATTACACAGTGTATCTCCATTATAGCCCCCCATCAGTTGCTGTTTACTTTGGTCAACATTGCAGTATATATAAACGGCTTTCTCCTGAGAACTCTCATCTTGCATTCATATCCTTCGCTACTCCCTAATTCTTTTTACCTAACCACTTTCCAACTTCACTAGAAAATGTTTGCTTTTTATTTCTCATGATTCTTCAGATACTTACAAACTTAGTCCATCATTCAAACTCTCAATTATTTATGGAAATATAGTTGGGCAATTGCATCTAACTAGCAGATTTATGTAAGAATATACAATAAGTATATTCTTATTAAGTGCCCTAAGAAAGGGCATTTCAACGTGAAATGAAGATACCAGTATGTGTAGACCAGAAGACTTGTCCTTTAAACATTTCAGATTATTTAGAAAGATGTTATGCTATGTCTTGTGAGGTAGATAGAATATCAATTCAACAAATACTGAGCATCTATGCTGCGCAGTGCATGCTTACTATTTGCTAAGCAGTGGAATTATATTACTGAGTAAGATAGGAGTGGTCATTGCTCTCTTAGAGGTTAGAGAATTAAATATATATAT
>NW_012103632.1:971441-981722 GCF_000951045.1 Mandrillus leucophaeus | reverse complement strand
AAATAGGCTAAGATTTATTAACAACATGGAAAAGCAGGGTCTTTCACTTGAATGTGTTTTCCTACTTACGAGCTTTGAGGTATTGATCAAGTTATTTAACTCCTCTCAAATCTGTTTCCTTATCTATATAAAACGAAGTAGTAATATGTACTTCATAGGTTAGTGTGATCAGCATTATAATAAAGAACTTAGCGGAGTCAGTGATTAAGGGATACTAATAAATATTCTGTTCCATTTTAATATACATATATTTATAAGCATATATGAATATATATAATGTTCCATTTTATATAATTTACATATATATGTGTATGTATATATGGAAGACTTCAATTTACTTTGTTTTCTCCTCATCTGCTGTAATAAAACTGTGAGAGAAAGAGAAATGGGCCACACATATGCACACATTCCAGTCCCCAGAACCTGTGAATATGTTACCTTGGATGGCAAAAGGGACTGTGTGTAATTAATTTCAGGATCTTGAGATGGGGGGATTATAGTGGATTACCTGGCATGTCTATCCAGTTTAATCACAAGAGTCCTTATAAGAGGGAGGCAAGAAGGTAAAAGTCAGAATAAAGAAATGTGATGGCGGAGGATTATGTTAGGGTGATGCCATTGCTGGAAGATGGCCATAAACCAAGGAATTTGGATGCCCTCTAGAAGCAAAGACGTTTCTCCTTCAGAGCCTCCAGAAAGAACATAGCTCTTCTGGCAATTTGATTTTAGTCTACACACTTGTTGTTAGGCTTCTGACCACTAGCATTTTGAGATAAAGATTTGAGTTGTTTTAAGCCACAAAGTTTGTGATAATTTATTTGAGCAGCTATGAGAAACTACTATTAAAACAAGCAAACAGGCCAGGCGTGGTGGCTATCGCCTATAATCCTAGCAATTTGGGAGACCGAGGCGGGTGGGTCACTTGAGATCAGGAGTTCAAGACCAGCCTGGCCAACCTGGTGAAACCCTGTCTCTGCTAAAAATACAAAAATTAGCTGGGCGTGGTGTCAGGTGCCTGTAATCCCAGCTACTCAGGATTGAGGCAGGAGAATGGCTTGAACTTGGGAGGCGGAGGTTGCAGTGAGATAGCGTCATTGCACTTCAGCCTGGGTGATAAGAACAAAGCTTCATCTCAAAACAAAACAGAACAAAACAAAAAAACAAAAACCAAGCAAGCAAATCTAATGAGACCTTAAACAGAGCCAAATTCTGGTTAATTATTGAAGAAAGAAAAGAGGCAACGACAAGCTGAAAGAAGCCACTCCCAGGCAAAGATAATTTGAGTTTGCCATCTCCTGATAAAAAATGTCCTCTAGCCATGCTCTTACTTTCATTCAATTTACTTGGTTACAATGGGGTCTCACAAATTAAAGATTCTCTTACTGAGAGTAAAAATTGATCTTTATTGCTAATTACTCTATTTCAGGCGTAGGTCCTAAACGCAGTGATATAGTGTATCATTGTTTACTCCCAATGATATGAGTCAGTACGACATAGGACTATTATTATTTGATATTTATAGATGGAGGAATTGAGGTATGAAAAGAAACTTGCCTAGTATCATGCAACTAGTAAGTGACACAGCACAGATTCAAGTTAATAGATAATCAAACTAGATAGCCATCCTTCTCCTCACATTTAACCATTGCAAAACTACAAATATCAATCATAACGTTGTGGGAATTAGGTCTATCTGACTGCTTTCTAGATAATAGCTGGTAGCATGGAATTTCAGTACAGGGAAAGTGAAAACATTTGATGTATAGAGAACAGATTATCTTTTGCTTATTTAAAAATTTTATGACTGTATGTATGAAAAAATACATCAAGAAGCAGTTAAAAGGGAGGAATAAAATGAAGGTAGGGTATACATTAAAAACAAACTTGTATTTTCCTTTTAAAGTTTCTGAAGATTGGTCAGTCTTCCATAAATAGGGGGAAAAAAAAATTATACCCTTTTAAATCAATTCACCCATTCTCAAGTCTATAATCCTGTCTTTATCACCATTACTGTATATACATCACACATTTTATTTTTAGAAATCTGTGATCTGATCTAAAATCAAACTATGATTTATAAGATTATTTTTATGGAAAAAGTATAATTGACAAATGACAAATTGATAACAAGCCAATTGACAAATGGCTTTTTGAATGACCACAAGCTTAGGGACTTTAGAGATTTCATGTAGGACAGTTTGGCAAATGGTATAGAATATAAAATTAATCTGATAAAAATGGTTCTGAGTTGGTGAGCCTTAAGTTGTTTAAAAAACTGTTGTCCTCCAAGCCATAATTTTTAAATGAAACAATAATTCTGCCTACTTGCATTCCCAACATTTAGCATATCACATTTAAATGTACAACAATTGAAAATTTTATACAATATGGCTTTTCTCTAACCATTCTATCATGAATTACCCAGTGGAAATTTTTAATTGAATTATTTAAACTTAAGTTTTCTTTATAGCACAACAAACGTGTTTATTAGATCTGCTCCAATAAACATTTAATAAAAGCCACTTTGACTTCTGAATTAAATAGGCCCTACCTCTAAATTTTCCAGCCTGGTACTCCATGTTTCTCAAAAATATCTTTTGTATTCCACTGATTTTGATTTTCTTGAAACTGTATACTTGAGACAGCAGTCTTCTATTTTCCAAGTGAAAAATTTTAATTGGTAAATTTAAAGCAACTATTATCTCTCAGTATTCAACGCTTATCTTCAAAAGGATGCTTTTACATTTGAACTACTTCCAAGAACACATAAGTTGCAAAGACGTCTGTCACTATTTAAAATAACATGATTTGTGCTTTCCTATCATATTTCAGAATATGTACATCAGTGTACAATTTGGTTTCTACCAGTGCCTCAGAGTCCATATTTTCCTAATTAATGTTGATTTTTGAGATTATTTGTATGTGATATTTAATTATATAAGTAATTATAAAACTGTTCTCATGTTGCTTAGACATTTACTTTGATTCTTTTTATCTCGTAATGCTGATGGAACCCTGTTGTAAGGATTGTTAAACCAATTATATTGCCATGAATGATGACGGTTAACAATGATCTGGATCTTGTTTGTTCATGGCCCCTTCTGCTGAAAAAACAGTTTGATTCAAAATACATTTAAAATCTGTTACTGTATCATGAAGGGGAAAATAAAGTTACCTTCCAAGTAAATAGGTTCTCAGGAGACATGACTTTAGTGAAAACAGCAGACTGGAAATTTCCAAAATTTTTCTTCTACATGTAAGCAACTAGGAATCTTGCAACAATTGTCAGAATCCACTTTTTCAGAACCCTGGAAATTAGCCAAAGGCTTGCAGCAATTCTGGGGCTATATATCCAATAATAACAGCTGAATCTCAGTAAGAATAGTGACCTCTGTGGCATTTTAACTTGTCTTCATCACTATCCCAGTTCTCTATCTTGGTAACAACCCTGAAAACCACCAGTCTGTAATCACAGTGAAAACCAACAACCTGACAGTCAACAGAGGAGCAGAAAGAGTTGTAACACTGTCAAAGTCCAACATACTTTTCATTATTGACCTGCCAGGTGATTCTCTGGAAGATCTCATTTACAAAACTGTGTTTTTTTGTTTTTGTTTTTTTTTTTACATTATTTTGAGCTCACCCAGTATGAAAAACCTTTTCCTTGGAGTGTGTGTTTGAAAAAAAGTACAGGTAATTGTTTAACTTTGCAGCTCCCTGGGGCAGTAGACAATAACTAAAGCAAACAAAGGACTAATCAAAAAGCTTACAAGAAAAACATGGAGAAGGATATATCTATAGGGTCTTTGAAAAGTTTAAACCTACTTATGGCAAATAATTTAAATCAGTTACTTTAATAGGTTTAAAAAGTAAAAAGAGCCATGACTAAACAGGTAAAAGAATGTATGACAATATTGTCACATTAGAGAATAGCAATAAGGAGATAGAAATTATAAAAAGAAAACAAATAGAAATTCTGTAATTTAAAAATAAAAAACTAAAATGAAATCCTCATAGTGGGAGCTAAACAGCAAATTTAAGAACATAGACAAAATAATCAACAAACTTGAAGATAGGTCAATTTATATCATCCAGGTTGAGGACAAGAAAGAAAAAGAAAGAAAATAAAAGAATGAACTGAGTCCCAAAGACCTATGAGACATCATCAAGCCTGCCAATTCATGCATAATAGAAATCCAGTAGTAGAAAAACAGAAAGGATGGAACAGAAAAATATTTGAAGAAAAAACCCCCAAAGTTTCCAAACATTGAGGAAAAGTATGATTCCACAAATCCAAGAAATGTAACAATCTCTCAGTAGTAAAAACTCAAACAGTTCCACACCTAGACTCATCACAGTCAAATTATTGAAAGGCAAAGACAAAAAGAGAATCTTTAGAGCAGGAAGAGTGAAGGGTCTTATCATGTATAACAGATTCTCAATAAGATTAATAGCTGATTTTTCATTGAAAACCTTGGAAGACAGGGGGCTATAGGAAACATATTGAGAAGTGTTGAAAGTTAAAAAAAAAGTATCAACTTAAAATTCTGTATCCAAGAAAACAAAACTGGAGAAAAAAATTAAAAATGACCACATATATTAAAAAATGGAGAAAATTTTTTGCTATCAGATTTACAATGCAAGTAATATTTTACTAAAATGAAAGGATTCTAGAAAGAAACTCAAATTAAATTGACCCCATGTCACACAATATACAAAGATTACTCAAAATGAATCAAATACTTATATGTATGAGAACTAAATGATCAAACTTTTAGAAGAAAATAAGTGCAAATTTTCATGACCTTAGATTAGTCAATGGTTCCCTAGATATGATACCTAAATCACATGCAATGGAAAATAAAAAAGAAAATACATTGAACCTTGTCAAAATTTAAAACACTTGTGTGTCAAAGGATATTGTTACACAAGTGAAAAGAGTACCAACAGAAATTAAGAAAACATCTATAATTCATGTATATCAGTAGATATATCTAAATATATCTCAGTATCATTTTTAACTAACGTATCTTATATCTAGTATCCAGAATACTTAAAAATCACTTATAAATCAAGAGTATAAACAATCATTTAAAAAAATGGGAATGGATTTGAATAAAAATTTTTTTCAGGGAAGATATCTAAATACCCAATACATCTAGAAAGACACTCAACATCATTATTCATTATAGCTATAGTGTGAATGTTTGTGTCTTCTCTAAAATCTGTGCTCAAGCTTAATCCCCAATGCAACAATATTAAGAGTTGTGGCTTTGGGGAAGTACTGAGAACTAGGCTTTGCACACCTGACTGGATCAGTGCTTTTACAAAAGAGCTAAAAGGGTCTACCTAGGTCTCTGTTTTGCCCTTCCATTCCGCTGGTCATGTGAGGAAAATATTCAAGGTGCCATCTTGGAAGCAGAGACCAGGGCATGATCAGACACAAAACCTAAGATCTAGCACTTAGATCTTGAACTTCTCAACCTCCCGAACTGTGAGAAATAAGTTTCTACTATATATAAATAACCCAGTCTTAGGTATTTTATTATAGCAGCAGGAATCGACTAAGACAATTAGGTAAATATAAATAGAAACAACAGTTGCTAAAATGGTTGTACTCAAATAGACAAACAACAACAAGTATTGGCAATGATGTGGAGAAATTGGAACCCTGATACATTGCTCATGGGAATACAGAATGGTAGTTCTGTTTTGGAAAACAGCAGATCATCAAAAAGTTAAACACAGAGTTACCATATGACCCAGAAATTCCACTCCTATGTATGTACCCAACAAAACTGAAAACATGTGTTCACACAAAACTATGTACACAAATGTTGGCAAGCAGCATTACTTATAATAGCCCAAAAGTGAAAACAATCCTGATGTCCATCACCTAATAAATAGATAAATAAAATGTGGTATATCCATACAACAGAATATTATTCACCAAAAAAAGATGAAGTAGCAATGTATGCTATAACATGGATAAATTTTGAAAACATGGTGGAAAGTGAATAAAGCCAAACACAGAAGGGCACATATTTAATATGATTCAATGTGACTCAAAGGCCTTATGATTCAACTTATGAAATTTCCAGAACAGAAAACTCTATAGATACCAGAAGTAGATTTTTGGTATCCAGGGTCTGTGGGGAGTTGGAAATGGGCAATGACTGCTAATGGCTGTAGTATTTCTTTTTGGAGTGGAAAATAGTCTGGAATTAAATAGTGGTGATGGTAAGCAACTTTCTGAATATAGTAAAAACTACTGAATTGCCTAGTATAAATTTTTTAATTGAATTGCATGTGTATTATATATCAACAAGAAGAGAATAAAATTATAAATAGGTATTCATGACAACGATTGGTTCAAAATTAAAAAGAAGGAGAACCTGTGGGATACATAGCAAGCAGCACTTTGGATTTGGTTCCAGTTGATTCAGGGGAGTCCCTAAAACATCTGTGGATTTAAATGAGAAGAATGAATGCCATAAGCATGCTCTTTTAACCATTGTAGTAGGTCTCAATGTCTCACCAGTTTTTCCTATAAAATCTACCAAAATAATTTCTGAGAAACTAGACCTAAAAAGAATATAAATCTTTTTATTGTGGCACATGTGCATGATATGTCTACTCTATACTAAAAAAACAAACATGGCCTTTAAAATGCTTTAACAGTGGATTTTTACCCATGTATATAAACTGGTAGGAAATTATGCCGATTTCTGTTTCTGCTCCTAGGCTTGGAGGCAAATGGTTATTTTTAAAGTGCTGAGTTTATAAAAACCACACAATGGGACTGACAGCATCTGTGTTGATCCAGATATATCAATTACTACACATTAATGTATAGTTTAAGAGGCTTTCTTCATCTGTAAACCCAGAGAGGAAAAAAACACAGTTGACATTCATTTCTTTCTGCCCAAAGTGATTTGTGGCCTGTCATTCTTAAAGCTGGTGGGAAGAGAAGATTGACACCTGGACAGTTTCCTTATCTTTTCTTGAAAAGACACGACTGGCTGGGGTTTTCTGAACTCATCTCATAGAAGCTGGGAAATTACTGAGAAGCAGATGTTAAAAATTTAAGTAATTATGAACAATATAGGCATAATATTTTCTGGTCAATTATTCCTTTAGAAAAGAGATTTTCTAAAATACATCAAAGATTTTTAGACATTTCCATAGTTAGGACACAACTAGAATTGATCCCTGTTTCCTTGGACTGGTATTTTCTATGTACCTCTGGAAATTAAGTCCTCAAAATGCAAATAAACTAAAATAAAAGGGGCATTTACATTATATTTTACCTTGTGTAGAAGTTATCTTTATTAGTGCTGTGTTTATGTATTTCTTATTAAATTTTAATTCCCTTGAATGTTGGTAACATGTCACTTTTAACTGAAGACAATTATTGAATAATTGTTTATTAAAAGAATAAATGTGCAAATGGAATCTCATTCATCAGTCACGATGAAAGACAACTTAAGCCCTTGAGGACCCAAAAGAGCCTCCATTTCTTTCTGATTAATATATTTTTGTTCAGATATTTTTTAAGTCTGTCATGCAGAACTTATGATTGGCATAAGTTAGTTGTCTTGTAAAAATATGCCATTAAAATATTACATTTTCTGAAATACACATTTTAAGTTATGTAGATCAGTAATTTCTACTGTAGAATTTTATTTTATGTAAATTGCTTAAATAACTAAAAACGTTGTTTAAAGGTACATGCAGTTACTCAGCAGCTTTAAACACCTTTACTAAGTTTGGGGAATTATCTAAGATATAAATTCATGACTCCTGTGTCAAAAATGAACAATTTTTCCTCTTCCATAATAGAGTTGTAGCACAGCACATGGCTGGCCAGCTAAAGATGACATTTCTCAGCTACTATGACCTGAGTATGTTCCCCCAAATTCATTCATATTGAAACTTAATCATCAATGTAATCATATTAACAGCTAAGATCTTTAGGAAGTAATTATGTCATGAGTGTGGAATTCTCATGGACAGGATTAGGCCACTTACAAAAGGCCTTGAGTTTGCCCCCTCTAGAAGATGAAAGCACAAAGCAGCTCTCACTAGACATCACATCTGCGGGTCCCTTGACCTTGGATGTCCCAGCCTCCAGAACTGTGAGAAACAAATCTGTTGTTTATAAATTATCACATCTCAGGTATTTTGTTATAGCAGGGCAAATGGACCAGACACAAGCCTCCTTTGCAAAGGTATTTGAGTTGTGAGGAGAGTGATTACTACAACTTTTGAATCGTCTCTTACGTCAACGGTAGACCACTTCTATATTAATGTTCTCTTTTCCTCTCCCTCTGAATTGAAAGAGTGATGTGTCTGCAATCTAGCTGACTATGCAGACGTAAACAGTGACCTTGCAGATTACAGAGCAAGAGAATGGAAAGATCTAGGCCCAGAATGCACATGCAGAGCATAGGCACCCTGCAGCCTGTGCATTCAGCTTGGGACAGCTATATGAGAAAAAAAATGTCCTACTATTTTCTGCAAGCAACTGCACTTAGGTATACTTTTGCTTCAGTGATTTAGCCCTTACAATGATTTAAAAATCTTCAAGACCAAAATGAGCAACACAATTTTCTGGACTCTCTTGAAACTAGATTTCAGGCAAGGGGCCCAGCTCTGTCAATCAGACATACTTAGGCAAAACTTTGATTCAGAAACTAGTGATACAAAAGAATAGGCATAAAGCCTCTTCTGTGAAAATCATGCGTGTATATTTCTAACTATTCGATAAACATATTAAGTGTGTGCACAGATAACCATTTTTTAGATTTGGAATTAAATACATTTCTAAGATATGAGAAAGTGAAACAACTACCAAGTCTCATTCTGAGGACTATTAAAATATAATGTTAAAATATAATGTTACAAAGTGAAAAATTTATAACATTATATTCATGTTAGCCAACTGCAGTCATTTTCTTTGTTGTTATACTTTAATCTGAATTCCTTTTGGCCCCCAGTGAACACATTTGATAATGAGAGTAAGTATCACTTCATCTATTCTTCATCATTTACAAGATGAGACACCTTTCAATATCTTAGCATTTAAAACAAATGCTAAGATATAAGGCATTATCTTAGCATTGATTTAGGCATATTCTAGAATATAAATGCAACATACAGCTCTCAACTTTTTCTCTATAAAACTAGAAGGCAAGTCCCATCCCTGAAGGTAACGTGAAATTTAGAGATTTCTCCATTTACCTAGATCTTATTTTTCTCATATCTGAGTTGAGAGGTGAAGCCAGCTGGGCTTCTGGGTCGGGTGGGGACTTGGAGAACTTTTGTGTCTAGCTAAAGGATTGTAAACACACCAATCAGCACTCTGTAAAATCACACCAATCAGCACTCTGTGTCTAGCTAAAGTATTGTAAACACACCAATCAGCAGGACATGGGCAGGGCCAAATAAGGGAATAAAAGCTGGCCACCTGACACACCAATCAGCACTCTGTGTCTAGCTAAAGTATTGTAAACACACCAATCAGCAGGACATGGGCAGGGCCAAATAAGGGAATAAAAGCTGGCCACCTGAGCCAGCAGGGGCAATCTGCTCGGGTCTCCTTCCATGCTGTGGAAGCTTTGTTCTTTTGCTCTTCACAATAAATCTTGCTGCTCCTCACTCTTTGGGTCCGCACTACCGTTATGAGCTGTAACACTCACCGTAAGGGTCTGTGGCTTCATTCCTGAAGTCAGCAAGACCACAAACCCATCAGGAGGAACAAACAACTCCGGACACGCCACCTTTAAGAGCTGTAACACTCACTGCGAAGGTCTGCAGCTTCACTCCTGAAGTCAGCGAGACCACAAACCCACCAGAAGGAAGAAACTCCAGTCACATCTGACCATCTGAAGGAACAAACTCTGGATACACCATATTTAAGAGCTGTAACACTCACTGCGAGGGTCTGCAGCTTCATTCTTGAAGTTAGCGAGACCAAGAACCCACCGGAAGGAATAAATTCCAGACACAGAGTGACTAAGTTTGGTCTACATTGCATAGTTCTGTAATTGTAACTGCACTTGTGTTATTTTATAAATAAAATAAAAGCAAGGAAGACAGTTGACTGATTAATTAGACAAAAAGTATAAAATTAAGGCATTTTAAGTAATAGTTTATAATTTTAAGCTTAAGGAAGTGTCTAGCAAATAATATGTATTACATTAATCGTACTATATCATATTATATGTATATTACATATATTAATATGTAAATATATACATATAATTAATACGTATATAT
>NW_012103632.1:968544-970286 GCF_000951045.1 Mandrillus leucophaeus | reverse complement strand
GTAGATAAAATAAGAGAAACTTTGCATGACACTGTACGCAATAATTTTTTCTGATGAATCAATATACGTATCTGTGTTCTGAGATAGTCTTCTCCTTGTATTTAAAAATATAACATTTTGTTGTCTTTAAATATCTTTTTTTTTTTTTTTGAGACGGAGTTTCGCTCTTGTTGCCCAGGCTGGAGTACAATGGCGTGATCTCGGCTCACGCAACCTCCATCTCCCAGGTTCAAGCAATTCTCCTGCCTCAGCCTCCCTGGTAGCTGGAATTATAGGCATGTGCCACCACGTCTGGCTAATTTTGTATTTTTAGTAGAGACGGGGTTTCTCCATGTTGGTCAGGCTGGTCTTGGACTCCCGACCTCAGGTGATCCACCCACCTTGGCCTCCCAAAGTGCTGGGATTAAGCCACCGCACCCGGCTCAAATACCTCTTATACAATAATATCACATAAACAAGGTGCAGCATGATAGTCAAGTTCTATAGTAGATGTTACCTGAAATTTTATTCCTCTAAAAGAAAAGCTTCAGTGACAGAAAAATAATAAAAATCACTTAATTGCTATAGCAGCAATTGCACTTTCTAATAAAAAGGTAAACTTACTTTTACAAAGAAGTATGCAAATGTTTAGTTTTGTTTTGTTTTGCTTTTTTAGATTAGTATGCACTGGAGAAAAAAACAAATGTTCACACTGGGTTTGTGCTTCTTTTGAGATCATTTTGTATCTCTACTCAGTTCTTTCCTATTCTCATAATGCATAGGAAGCAAGGAGAACTGAATAATCCCAGGAAATATTTTTTTTAAATGTTTGGGGGTGTGTGTGTGCATGTGTGTGATTATATTATTTGCCAATATCTAAAAAGGGAGAAGAGCAGTATTTTGCAGACTGACAGTAGGGGCAGCAGATTGTCAAGGGTAACCATATCACCTAACATTTATATTGCATGCTTACCATGTGCCAGGATTGTTCTAATGGGTTTGCATATATTAACTCATTTCAACCTCACAATGACCATAGGAGGAATATATTACTGAAATATTTATTATTTTCCCCTTTTTACATCTGTATACTCCTCTTTGGTGCTATAAAAGAATTTTTCCTCTGGTTATTCTCTCTCTTCAATGACCTTGATTTTTACACAAGTATAGAAACTGGAATTACTATAGGAAGTTGAGTTCTCTGATTGTCTTTCTCTCTCTCTCTCTCTCTCTCTCTCTCTCTCCCCCCCTCTCATTTTCCTGTGTTTGACAGAAGAGCAAAATTCACTTAGAATGAGTATATCCTGAGTACACCATGGAATTACTGAACCGTTCTGGACAAGGAAGCCTCCAAATACAGATACTGGGATTCTTTTTAATAAAAACACCTATTAATAATTCTTTAAAAATAAGAGAGATGTAGCTATATTTACACCAGAAGCTAGTGAAAATATACTATTTATATTATTTTATTTATTTATTTCTGAGATGGAGGTTTGCTCTCGTTGCCCAGGCTGGAGTTCAATGGTACCATCTCTGCTCACTGCAACCTCTGCCTGCTGGGTTCAAGTGATTCTCCTGCCTCAGCCTCCCAAGTAGCTGGGATTACAGACGTGCCCCACCACGCCCTACTAATTTTGTATTTTTAGTAGAAATGGAGTTTCACTATGTTGGTCTGGCTGGTCTTGAACTCCTGACCTCAATATTTTTAATTACATATAAATGAAGAGTTAATAAAATGAGGAGCCAATCATTCACATAAA
>NW_012103632.1:959163-967554 GCF_000951045.1 Mandrillus leucophaeus | reverse complement strand
ACACACACACACACACGCACACACACACACAACTCATACCACATAGAAATGTGTCTATTTGCTTCATTTATGGAGGAAACTTAGCTTTCTGAATATTCAGCCTATGAAACTCCAGTTTTTGCTCTAACCTTTGCTTGTTATTCCTCCTACTTTCTAGTTCATAGCCGGTAAATGCTAGGCCACCTTTCTGATCTTTTGTCAGTCTCAAACATTTTCCCAATTTTTACTTGTAATCGCCTTCATTTACCTACTAAAATAATTCCATGTGTGTTTACATATTTATCCTCATCTTTACTTGAATCCTTTTCTAATTTTTTTGGCTCATCTTTTCCTGGGATATTAAAGTGACAGGCAGACATCTCTCTGAAACTAATTTCTCCACTAATCTTATTAGATCCTCTTCTAATTCTTGAGGAATATTATTTTTAAATGTCTTCTCGCTAGTTTTGCAGTGGCAATTCATTCTCATTTTCTTCCAATTTATATAGGAAAAACCTTTTTAAAAAATTATAAAACACCAGATATATCAAAACACACACACACACAAACACAATCTTCTGCTATAGTTATTTGTTCTGATTGTTATCCTATTATTCATTCTTCCCTTCTTTCTCAGTAAAAATTCTTGCATAATAATATCCTACCCCTGATTTTTCATTTATCTCTTTAAATTTCCATTAACCACTACACTGAAATTGCTGTCAGGTCAACAAAAATCTTGTTACAAAGTCTATTGATTTTTTTTTTTTCTATCCTTGTTTTTCTTTCAGCCACTTATCACTCTCCTTGAACTTTGTACTAAAGGTTGCAACTGTTTATGACATCCTCCTTCTGAATGTTGTCTTTTCCTTTGCCAAAGGATACAATATTATTGTTTTTCTTGCTTTTCTCATTCTCCTAGCCTCTTTCAATTTCCTCTTTTACCATATATTTTACAAATATGTTCATACTCCTTAACTAAAAGTAAGGACTTCTAGAGTTTCTTTGTTTACACTGACTTTCTAGAAATGTGCATTCCTTTATCCTAAAGAGTCAGAAAGTTAAGATATATCCTCTGCCATAGTTAAGATAATATGGACTCAACCATAAATTGTACCTCTCTATTTTTTTCCAAATCCTACTGCAGGAGCATTTGATTCTTGCACCTTCTCTGCCTTTTAAGTTCCTTCTGTAAATTGTTTTGCACTGAAAATCTTTCTCATATAGGACACCATATGACTCAACACCATTTTTCACTCTTGCCTACTTGTTGTTTTGGTGCATCTTTTCTAATTTTACTGTGATTTTTTATGTGTGAATACCAATTTATCTATTTAGATATTCTTCATAAATACCTAAGAAAGCTTCTTAAGTTGATTACACTTAATGCCTCATCAAAATGATGTGGTATTTATATTCTGTTTTATGACGATAAGTCATGAATAGCCTGCAGTAGTCCAACAATTCCATTTGTTTCAGTAACCGCCTTAAAAAGTAAAGAAAATACAAAAAAGTTTAAGAAAATAAACCACTAGCCTTTTTTTCAAGTTCAATTGGCATATATGTCTATTTTTTTTTTTTTTAATTTCAGGATTTCTTAATTGCCCTTGAGAAGAAAAACAAAAATCTCTCAACCAAGGCTTAAAATTTCATCCAAAAAGAGAAAAGACATAAAATAATTGATTTTAATTCTTTGTGTGAAACTGACAGCATTGCTTTCATGAGAAGGCTGCCATGTTTTCCAGCTCGTAAAGGTGTCCTATACCATTAAGTGTCGCCATAAAGAACAACCAGCAAGCAATTCAGTGAAGGGAAATTGTTACGAATAGATTTCTTGCTGCATTCCAATCATGTTCTTTTCAAAATCTGGCTTTATGGATTTTAAAGACATCCTGAGGGGGCACTCTTTTCCTTTTGTCCCACTGAAATATCATCATTAAACTCCTCTAAAAATGGTTTCTGATATGATTCTGCTTTCCAGCTGAGGCAACATTTTCTACAAGTAATAACAAAACAACTGAACTGAGTAAAAGCAAACTGGGCCAATAGGAATGTCAATCCTGATGGGACCAAAAGGAGCCCTGTGTTAACTTCTGAAGTATCTGAACTTTTCTGAACCAGTTGGTTTTTACTGAAATTGGAAATGTTCTTTTACTTTCAAATCCCTGCCAGAAGGGGCTGCTATGGTAGACTTCTCTAGCTATTTTTCTTCTTTTTCAGAAGAATTCAAGACAGGAGATGTCAATGTGTGTGCTTAAGCATAAAAGTGATCATTTTTTAACCAGTGGTGGGAAAGTAGTTCGCCAGGGGGGAGCTAAGTGTTGAAATCTGGCATCAATCCAGCAGAGTTGGACCAATAGATCACAGATAACTATACAGTGTATGACAGTGAGTTGTTCTTGCTTAAAATGAAGAAAAAAAAAAAAAAGGAAAGTATTGAGAATAGAGGCAGGAGATTTTTCAAAAGGTACACTACACTGCTCTATTGACTTAAGCCAGCCATAAGGAAATTCAAAAACAATTTAGAGAATAGAGTGCAACTACCTCTGTGAAGATCACTCTTCATAACATAGGTGGATGGGGAATATTCCAATATGAAATATTGTCTGGCATGTGTGTTTGTTTACCTTAAGGCTTTAGCAGATACTAGATTGCATTCTAAAAGTTTGGTGAATTTAAGCTGAACAGGCTGTTTACGTCATGCAGAAGCAGCAACAATGACACTCCGGAACAGGAAGTAGAAGTAAACAGCCAAGTGTTTTTCTCTTGGGGGAAAGTTAATACAAACAGAAATCCAATCCTTGCACCAGGATCATGGTGAGCTGTGCTTCTGTATAACTGTGGCTAAAAGCTCCAGCTGATGTGCTTTTCAGATCAGGTAACACATGTAAGCTGCTTGATATTCAAAAGTGATTATCACAATATTTGACTTAAGGAATCATTTTCAAGCGAGAAATCAGAAGGGGATTCTGAAAACAATTTGCTTCCTCTTTTAAAACATAACTGAATGATCATGACTGGAAGTGGAATTTAAAGCTCTAAATATTTGAATTTAGGAAAACACATTCCCCCAAAAATATATCTCTTAAGGTTAATCTTCAACTAAAATAGGTAGAAAACCAAAAAGCAACACTAAAACTATTATATATAAGTATTGTATATATTATATATAAAACATATACGATACATGTTTCCCATAGGTCTCCTCGAGTAGATAGAATCAAGAGAGTCAAAAGTTGAATTTTTAATTCTCATATGATAGGTGACAGATATTTTCTCTTTCTCGTCTTCCTTAAGATGAAATCAGAGTGCATTTAATCGTAAACATTGTTTCTCTTTACTTTGCACCACATTGATTGTTTTGAACCATGTCTTCTCAAGTATTCATTTATTCACTCAGCATGTGCTTGGTAACCATTGTGCATGATATTGAGCTTGGTCCTGAGGTAATAATAACTGGAATTCTGGTCCTAACTCTTGAGAAAGTAAAAATCAAATGTGTGAACAAACCTAAATATAACTAAGGAAGAAGAAATTGGGTTCTCAGAAACCTTGCCCATGAAACTACAGGGCATTGTTTAGGTAGTGTTTAGGGCAGTCATGGGCATTTTTTTCATTGCTAAGTTGGACCTTGGGTAGATAATTTAGAGCCCTAAGCTCTTTATTTATTTATTTTTCTAATTTTCCAATGCATTTAGAAGCAACCAATCATCTCCCATTATATTTCTTATGTACCCTGATGTTTTTACAGCAGTTACTCCTTGCTTACCTGAAACTTTCCTTCTATTGACATTTAGTTACAGGTGACGACATGTGATCGTTCAAATGACTGTTTTGCCACTGCATACCATGAGCTACTCATGCTGCCAGGCCCATGGATGTCTCTAAATCTACTTAGATCAGAGACTTCCTTACAGATTCCCACATTAAGGCTCTGTTTCTCTGGAACCATTTCTGGTGCCAAGCTACCTTAAAACTTAATAGTTTAAAATAAGAGCTGTTTTTATGTCTTAGAGTTTGGTGAGGTTGACTAGATTAATTTAGGTGTTTGTGCAGCTCTCACCTGGGGACTCCCATGTAGTTCCAGTTATGTGATAGTGAAGAGGGGATTCATCTGTGTGTGAGACTGAAATGTTGGTATAGCTGGGTTTCTTTTCGTTCACTCAGTCTCAGGGCTTCCATTGACAGGGGCTCTCCACATGGTATTTCCAGTGGGGGAGCCAGACTTCCTCTGTCGTGGCTTATGAAAGTGGGTCTCCCAAGAGCAAAAAAGGATGCTGATGATTCTCTGAAAGGCACAGCCCAGAACTGGCAAACAATCACCTCTTCCACATTCTATGAGAGAGGGTACTATGGGAGGATATATTGGGAGATGTAGTTCACTGGAGATCGTTGCTGGAGACTAGGTACCAAACACCGTTTGGAATTTCTGTTTGTGTTTGTTTGGTTAAAAAATTATTATCCTCTGTGTCTGTAATGCCAAAGCCCACCTTTTAATAATTATCATTTAATAACATGTGAATTATAAGCTAAGTTATTGCGTCAGTCATGATAGTTTTGCCTCTTATGTGTACTTTCTCATTTATTCTGGAAATCAAATTGGATTGAAAATGAGACAGATGTCTGAATGTGGCATTTTTAGTCTGAACAAGTAAGATATCAAATCCTCATAAAAACAGTTCTTATGTTGTGAGAAATAAGATGATATTTGCTATGAGGGAGATAAAGCTTGAAAATGTGATGTTTGTTAGCTACTGTAAGGTCTAAAATGTATTTTCAATAATAGTGACTGTCATCATAAATATTTGTATATGACTCCATAATATCAGAACATATGCAGATAAGAAATGCTAGAGAAATACGTCTTTTGTCTTCATGTGTTTGTTCCTGCCTGAACTTTGATAGTTAAGAATATGATAGGAATTTAAGATTACATATTCATTTTTTTAATGTTACAGTCTTACAAATGTTCTGTCCTGTGTCCTGTATAGCCATATTCGTATCTCTAATTGCCATAATTTTGAAATTCCTAATAGATGGAAAAATTTTACCTTTACTCTGGCTTTCCATTCCCACGTTATGCGTGTTATGGGCTATAGCTATAGTTTTTTACTTACCAGAATTTGTTTTCTGAAATGCAAACTACACATCTGACTATGTTCACAATTCTGTCCACTCATATTTTCTTCTAAGTTTCCTGGCCTATTCATAAGTTGGTCTTTCATAGAGGTAAAAGTTAAATCCAGACTTTTTAATTACCTTCTTTTCCCCTTCAAAGAAAAGTGGGCCGGGCGCGGTCACTCACGCTTGTAATCCCAGAACTTTGGGAGACCAAGGAGAGCGGATAACCTGAGATTGGTAGTTCGAGACCAGCCTGACCAACAGGCAGAAACCCCGTCTCTACTAAAAATACAAAATTAGCCAGGCATGGTGGCGCATGCCTGTAATCCCAGCTACTCGGGAGGTTGAGGCAGGAGAAGTGATTGAACCTAGGATTAGAGGTTGCAGTGAGCCGAGGTCGTGCCTTTGCACTCCAGCCTCGGCAATAAGAGCAAAACTCTGTCTCAAAAAAAAAGAAGTAAAGTGTACTAAACCAAGTATTCAAAGTAAATTTTTATCAAATAAAAGTTCTGTCTTCAGCAAAATGAAAATATACCTGGTGATCAAATAGCTTACACACCAATCTCTATATATCCCAATATGAAAAATATTTCTTCATTCTCAGAATGGCTAGAAAAAAAATTGTGTATCCTCTTCAATAATACACTACTTTCATTTATTTATTAGTTTGGAGAAGAGGTAATGCCTACTCAGGTTCTGCAGCCCAAGGTTCTTTAGAGGCGCCACTTCTATTGCTCCATTTTGTTTTATTTATTTTGTATCCTTAATGTCCCAGTCTCATTTAGATCCTGAGGCAAAATAGAACATAATGTACTGTATAACAAGTACAATTAAACGCTTAAGCTTTACACTGCATTGTTTAAGTACCAACACGTGTTAATTCACATTTAGATGAAATATCCCTATGTCAAATCTTATATGGGGAATATTTCAGACACCAGGATTTTATTGGAAAGACAAATTCAACATGCATTGAAAAATGTCCAGGTGTTAAAACAGCCATTTAAACTAACCAAATGGAGATCTTACACCTACAAAAACATTGTTCTTACTTAAAATTTTTGTTTGTTTGATTCATAATGAAAGGAGAGAAACTGTCAAGTAAATCCACTGTAACTCATTCTTACTCTCATTCACATTGACTTTTACTTTGCTTAATTCGCATTGCCACTTAGCCATATCAGCTATCCTAGATATGTGAAGTAAATTATTTTCCAATAAACTAAATGGTACCCAGAAAAAAATGTTTACTTTACATGCATGAGACATTAATCCCAGAGTTTATTGATGCTTACTACAATGCTGTTTCAAGTGTCTTTCTTGTTAGCAAATGACTTTTCAAAATCATCTTTTATTAGTTTTCTTCTTTACCACAAAATTCTGCAGTGTAAAGCTGATTTTCCTTTTCCATGTAGATTTTAGTTTGCTCTACCTCAGCAAATTCAATTTCTAAATGGATTGCATTAACGTATTCATTAATATGTAGGACCATAATAGGGCTTTGTTTTTTTATTAGTTTTTTTTGAAAGAAGAAAGTGAATATTAAAATTATATAAGATGGTCACAAAAACCATGGGCTTATAATTCCTCTAGCCAAGACAAGGAGGAAGGATGAGAAAAATAAATTGAGCAACTGTTTGAAAAGGATAATTTAGAGGTCTGATAATATGAAATAGCTGCAATCATTTTCAAAACATGCAAAGGCAAACACCGCAGCCAAGGATTATAGCCAGGATTGCATTCTTCTAGAATCCACAGGGAGGTAATACAAGGGTGATAATGAATTCTTGTATTTAAAAAAAAAAAAAAATCTACTTCCTGCTGTTTCTCTACATGAGTAGGGCAAGACAAACAAAGGCAAGTTTTGAAAGGATAAATTTTAAAAAATATATTCTCAGTCAAGTAAAACAATAGATTTGTGTTCCCTTTTGGTAAACAATTAAAATAATTTTTCAAAGTATGCTCACAAATTTAACTATTTTATAAGCATTAATTTTCTTTCACTGTAAAGTCTACAAACAATCCCAACAGAAGGCAAGAAAACAACAGGATAAGAAAATAAAGTTTTTCAAAAAGGAAAGAGTATTTATAATAAAAACTATTGTCTACAAACAGTTCAGCTTTTTGCAGAGGAAACTTTCTCTATGTGGGATCCAAAAAGGAGCCAAAATGTTTTTTTTTTTAGAAAGTGTTTTATTGGTCAGTTAATTTGTTGTTTGATCTGTACCAGTTATATGTTCAGCCTACACTCTTCCCTAAATTTCAGCCCTTTCACATTCCCCCCAGATGGCCTATGCTTTAACTTTAATATGTCACAAACTGTCCTTTTAATAAGCTATCTCTCCTTACCTTTTGTCTACTTTTCCTTCTATAGAACTATCAAACTTGGCAATAACTCTCTCTTTGGACCTGGGAAAACCTGATCAGCCCTTGTCTAACAGCACCCCAACTAATCCCTGTCTCCAAGCAATGCCTCTCCTTAAAATCCCTTTGAAGTCGGCTCATCTTTCTATCCCTTGTACCCCTTCTATTGCTGTATTTAAGCTATTATTACATGTTCCAAATAGCCCAAATTTTATTACTCACAGATAAATAAGCTTGGTATGTTGATGTGTATTTTTAAATGAGATATCTCCATAAAAACTCTACAATATAATGGAATTCTAGAGGCTTCCTCAGATCCTAGTTTGGTTTTTTAAATTGATTTGTTTGACAAGAATGCTTTATAGGTATTAGTTTGGGTTTTGTTGTTTGTTTGTTTTCTTTTTTTGAGAGGGAATCTCACTCTGTTGCCCATGGTGGAGTCCAGTGGCAAAATCTTGGCTCAGTGCAACCGCCTCCTCCCAGGTTCAACCAATTCTCCTGTCTCAGCCTCCCTAGTAGCTGAAACTACAGGCGTGTGCCACCATGCCCGGCTAATTTTTTTGGTATTTTTAGTAGAGATGGTGTTTCACCGTATTGGTCAGGCTAGTCTCGAACTCCTGACCTCAAGTGATTCA
Source organism: Mandrillus leucophaeus (assembly GCF_000951045.1). Classification (NCBI taxonomy): domain Eukaryota; kingdom Metazoa; phylum Chordata; class Mammalia; order Primates; family Cercopithecidae; genus Mandrillus; species Mandrillus leucophaeus. The sequence goes on along the minus strand of NW_012103632.1, from coordinate 959,455 downwards.
CCCACCGCAGCCTCCCAAAGTGCTGGGATTACAGGCGTGAGCCGGTGTTACTTTGTATTATCTTAAATTTTGAAATAAGCTGATTAACAGAAAATTCACAGTTCTCTACTCCAACCAAACTCCAGTGTGCCAGTATCTGATAGACTGAAGAGGAAGTCAGTGTCTATCAAAAATGCAGATAGCACAATTAGTATTTAATACCACCTGAATAATTGAATAGATTAATGTTCATCCCATTTCGAATATGTTTATGTGGAAGTATATATAATATAGTTATCATTATATTGTCATA
>NW_012103632.1:931841-958638 GCF_000951045.1 Mandrillus leucophaeus | reverse complement strand
AATGACCTGGAAGTTACTGCCCCTTTCCTAGAAAGTTCTAAACAACTCACCCCTCAATTTGCATTAACACGTGCCTGATTTTGCATTAACCAAAAGGGAGCATAAGTGGATTTAAATACAGTTGCCAATAGCCCAAAAATAAGGCTCTGACACGCTGCCTAAATGTGAGTCTTGCTCCACAAAGGAGAAGCTTCAGTTCAATAAAAGATTGCTATTTTAACACCAGTAATTTACCCAAGAATCCTCCCAGACTAAGCCCCCACTTTAGTACTAGCCAGCCTGCCTGTGTCTCTACTGTCATTTTCTGTTTTATGGTTGAGGAACCTACGACCTAAAGTGGTTCAATCATTTTCCCAGGATGAATTGCTGAATGAAACTATAGCTAGAACTTAAGGTTTTGTTTTACTCTGTAGCCTATAGCTTTGTTATTAGTGGCACTGCATCCTCATCATCAATATTTGATTCTTATTTATTGCTTATTAAAGCTCATTGTTACCTTTGGATTTTAACAAAGTTAGGTCCTTTCACAATATCAAATCACAGGTCTTGAAAAATGGAGACAAAATCTTTAATTGCTCTCCTTGGGTTAATCAGAAAATAAAATAACACTTAAAGCTCTCTAGAAAACAAAACAAAAATCAAACAGAGAGATTATAATTGTTTTATTCCCAAGACTACATGTTTTTCTTCTACCATGAAAAACGTATCTGCTCTTTGAGGAACTGTGGACAAGTTTGCCACACTGTGGATGAGCACATATGCTATCCTGCGATGCTGTAAAATTAAACTGTGAGATGGAATTATCTTGTCTGCAGCTGTTAACTTTTTAAGCAGCATTAGAAAATTGTGTCAAAACAATACTGTATGTATTTATAATACATATCATAATAAACAGTTTCTTCTGTTTCTATCTAAAAGTAAGCATATAGTCAAAGAAGAAGTAGAATACAAAACTGTTATCCTTGGAATTGTATTAAATTTTAATAGAACACTGTCAGTTGGCTGAATAGAACTGAAAGTAAAAGAGATGGAATAAATTTATCTTACACCCATGTAACATTAAAAAGAAATGTACAATAAATATCATAGGTAGCTAACATCAGGTGTGTCTCATTTCTTATGTAAGAAGATAATTGAACACTCATTGGACAATTTTTGTTTGTTGGGCAATGTTCGAGAAAATTCAGAAATTGATTTATTTAATTTCTGTTCTTTTAAAAAGCACTTAACTTTATTGTTGCCATCTTACAGATGAAGAAGCTAACACTCCGATTCTGTAATCTTCAAAAAATCCAGTATATTTTCAGTGCTACAGCAAAGTTTCCAAGTCTGGTTTTATGACTCCAAAATTATTGCTCATTCCATCTTACTAGATTGTGTTGCAGGCTATAAAATAAACCAAATATATAAAAATCCAAAAATAAAATTTTAAAAAAAGACATTTTATTCAATATTATTGCTGTAGTTGTTCCTTAGCACCAAAAGTTTAATTGTTTTAAGTAGTAAATAGGTAAACAAATCTAGCTAGACGTTCTGGGCATTTAAGTAGTGGAAACAACATTGGCCACTTTGAAGAATTTTAAAAACTACTGCGCCGTTTTGAATGTAGAGGTTTTAAGTGTCATCTTCTGGTCTTATGTTTGAAAGAGAAACATCTTCAAGCTTATGTTTGAAAGAGAACAAGCAGTATCCAATCCTGTGGCCAATTAATATTCAGCTGACACCTTTACCACACCTGCCACCTGCACCCTCTAACCAACTGTCTGGAAAAGTATGCCTTCATGTTATCAAATCGCCCCCACTCAGACATTGCAACCTCATGTGCGGGAACCTCGCTGTCAAATCAGAATTTTTTTTTTTGTTATTCTTGTTAATTTTTGTCAAAATTCATCTTTTCTGATAAAAGCACAGTCTCCCAGACCCAAAATAAATGTGACCTTTTCTGATCTTTCTTTTTCTTTTTATTCGTTGTCTAAAAATCCCATTGACAGATCTTGAAAGAAAACTTCAGGGTAGATGTTTACACATGAACTCACTTCTTTAGTATTTCCCAAGCAAGATTCATAAATCAAACATCAGCTGACCCTTTGACTCAAATCCTGATATATTTTTTTTAATCTGTGAAATTTCTTTCCCTTACTGATGACACTTTGTCTTCAGCTGCTTCGCAAATTCTTTTGCGGGGGTCAGATAGACAGGCAAATGCAGCAACTCCCTTTGCTCTATTCTAAACTATCAAGAAGTATCCAAAAGCTGCCTCCCGACCTTCAGAATAAATGGACACTGTTCTCTGTCTAAAGATAAAGGTAATCAAATTCCAAATTAGCTACATCAATTTTAAGAACAAATTAAAGTGTCTATAGGGGTAATCATTTCTATAATATGGAAAATACGTATTGGCTCAGACCTTACAAAGTTTGTTACTTCTAAAACTGTAAGAATTCAGTTTTCAGTAAATGTCATTCTTCCACTGATCTGCCAAGCAACTCTCATATATATATTACTTAGGTAGTATAATTTTTTTTCTTATAATAGCTACAGTGATAATTGAATTAAATCAAGTGATTAAAATCTGCTCTTCAGCTTTGGCTTCCTGTCAACTCCATGAGGGCACCAATAATGCTTTGGCACCTTTCAAAGGCCATTCCATTTGCAGGGTTTACTTCTATTGCTGGATATATTACTTTGTCCACCAGGTTCTAGAATGACTAGTCATGCTAATAGAGATTTTCAGAATATCAGCTCTTGAAACCTATAAAAAATCTCCAGAGTGTTATTCAGAGCATTAACATAGCATATCCCAAAGGAGGTTTTAACTGAGAGTATAAGTCTGTGTTATAAGAAGAAAGAAAGAAACAAAAAACCCCAGAAAATTGGTTTTCGAACATGGATAAGTGAAAATACCACTTTAACTACCATATCTATTAAAGTTAATAACTTCATCTGGTGTCCGCCCTCTGTTTTTGAGATAGGGTCTTATCCTGTTACTGAGGCTGGAGTGCAGTGCCATAATTCTAGCTCACTGCAGCCTCAAACTCCTAGGCTCAAGTGATCCTCCTGCCTCAGTGTCCTGAGTAACTAGAACTACAGATGTGCACCATTATGTCCAGATAATTTTTTAAAATTTTTTTGTAGGTCTGGGATTCTCACCGTGTTGCCCAGGCTTGTGTCAAACCCCTGGCCTCAAGTGATCCTCCTTCCTCAGAGTCCCAAAGCCACTCATATTACAGGCATGAGCCACTGCACCTGGCAATGCCCATTTTTTGACCATTCAGAATGTTTGGCATTTCTCAATATGAGAAACCTTTAATGTCTGCAAGCTATTTTGCATTAAATATCTATTAATTACAAAACTGAAAATATTGAATTGTGTTTCCGTATGTATGTTATTTCATTTAATCAGCATTTGGACCTTGTAAGTTACAAAGGAAAGGTATTATAGGTCATTTTACAGGTGAAATGGTTAAGGTACTACAAATTTAGGTGACTTTTCCAAAATCACACAACTGTACCAAATTACAAAAATGGGAGGTTTTGGAGCCAGATTCAGAGCACAGTCTTCTAATTCAATTCGTCTATTTAATAAAAAGCCAGAGATCTGTATTTCTTCTCTCACACCTGCTAATTTTAAATGGCTTCTGGAAAGACTGAATAAATTACCTAATTTTCATTGCTTCTGTTTCTCAACTGGAAAACTTTTAAGTAATTTTATTTATACAGTGAGAATTAGAGTGAAAAGATGGTGGCAAAAAGAAAAGGAAATATTTGTGTTGAAACTCAGTGATTTTATGTTTGGGACGACTTTTGAAGGTGTTTGTTTTGATTAATTTGTTTTGATTTTTGTTGTTATTGTTCTTAGTTGGAAAGTCTGTAAGAGTTGAATATGCAATAACTAGATAAATTCATAAAGTCTCTGGTTTATTCATTATGCAATGCATCTCAGTGTCTGATACAGTGACTGCAACAGAGTAAGTGCTCATTAAATGGACGCTAAACTGAATTAAACATTTTCTTCCTCATCTGACCAAAGAATCAAAATGCTAAAAGCATGTGTTGTCAAATATTTTACTCAGTTCAATGATTCTGTCGTCATGATAAGGAGAATAAAGTTAATGAGGTCAATTAACTAAAATAAAATGTTACACAAACTCCATATAACTTGTAGATTATCTTATGATGATGCAAAGAAACTGTGTTTGTTTTTTGTCCTTTATCATATGAATCCATGGTATGTGCATAGGTAATTAAAATTTGTCCATTTTTCATAATGGGATTTCAAGGCAAAGTATTTTATTCGCATCCAGTATGTTTTCTTGGCTCTGAGACATACAATTCTTCACATTTTTACAGCAGTTCAGCACAAATGACACTTGGCAACATCATAATAAGTGGTAAACAACCATTCCAAAAGCCACATTTTAAAAATAAGAGCAGATTTGATACCGAACATTTACCTCTAAGCAGTCTGCATTCTGACAGGACCAGTTTCTCATATTTTCAAACCCTAAGGGATTGTCTCAGTTAAATACATAGGCTAGAGAGTCTGTATTCTGGAATCAGCACCACAGAAAAATATTGTAGTTGATATATGACATGACAGAAGCCCCACTGAAATCTTAATTTTTTAGTGTCTTGAGCTTTCAAATTCAGTTTTCTTTTTCTCTCATATTCTGATTATTGATTTTTCTAAGGATAATGAAGTCCTCTGAAGCTGGAAATGAAATTTAACTTGGGAGTATTTTTACTTATCACTTATTAAGAGTGGTTACATAATTCCTAAAATATTTGGCTTTGCCTGTCAAACATGAAACATTGAGAGTTGTGGTTAATGACATCTGTTTCACAGGTATCATACCCTTATGGGAGAAGTAGTTTATGCTTCTGGACATTGTTCTCAGAGTGCCTCTCAATACTACATTACAAGCACTATGGACTTTTAGAAGAATAAGAAGGCAATTCATTCTCTTTTACATGCAGCCTAGACTGGTGTTTAAAATCAAGGCTGCCAACATAGCATTGTGTGGTGTTTCTTTAATGAGGGTGTTGCTGGACCAGAAACACAGCTGAGACATTTAGATTTATTTTATGGCAGTCCTGAGAAACCATCTAGTCCTAATCAGAATAATTTACCCATAAACGACTTCTGACAGAGCTCCGTAAGAAAAGCGGATCTGAAATTCTTAATTTCCCAAAGCTGCAAATCCCAAGAAGAGACACATGTACCTTTGTTCAATATGTTTGTAAATTAACATATCAGTTAAATAGGTATAAACAGAATATATTTTATTAAACTTCCTCCACAATAGGATAAATAAAACTTTAGTTGGCTTTTCATTTTGATCTTCTAGTTTTAGGGATCTTAATCTTAATCGATATCCAGATGTCCAAAATACACTCATTTTTCAGTCTCTCCCACTAAATTTAAACTGTATTTAAACTATATTTGCTCAATGTGGGACATAGTTTCCAAATTGTCCAATTGCCATCCAATTTTTAAATAACAAATTTAATAAAAGTAATTGTTTTACTCTGAAAAATTCTGTGGTCTTTTTATGTTCTTTTTATTAAAAATTATAGTTTAATTATTAACTTGTATATCTCAGAAACTCTGGGTTCACATGTTTTTAACAATCAATCAAAAAAGCAGGATAAGCAAAAAGATCTTTGATTCCAAAATAGACAAGAAAAGGAGAAAAAATTATTTCCAGAAGGTATGAATTGGATGGAAAGTGATGATGATAAATTTTACCTGGTCACTTTAATGGTGATGCTATGATAATAATTCTTTACTAGAGTTCACAAATTAAGTGGCTATAAAGTTTTTAGGATAATCTTTTGTAATTTAATAAATTGTGCATATTCTTTAAAAATATTGTTTTCAAATATTCTACATATGGCATATTTGTTAAATTAGAAAATAAGTTATTAATCTTTTTCTACCTTGTTATTTGATAAGAGACAACTGATCAACAATTTAGCATATGATTGGATGATGTGATTTTCAACAGGCGTAATGAACAATACTTCATCTTTTTTAAAAACCAAGAGGTTTTCCAATGCAACACTTCACAATGAACTGACATTTGGCAGTGAACAACCTTTCTAAAGTTCAGGAACTGCATTAAAAAGAGAATTATAAAGGGCATCATTAGAATTTAGGTAGAAAACTGTTACTGAGCATTTCAATTACAAAGCTACCTGACTGGCAGTAAGAAATAATGGACACAAATTAGGACTATTGACTGTTTCTTAACTTCTACTCAACTGGCCTGAGGAGTTACTGCTTTGGATAGTGTCATAAATTCTGTAATGTTCAGAAATTTTACTTGCCTGATTATCATCACTTTCTGACTGTGACCCTTCTAAAGAACTTTTGTTGGTGCAAAAATTATAGACCCAAAACATTCACCTTATTAGCCTAACTACAGTTCTACTTAGCATTTTCTCCACCTTTCTCTCTGCTGTAGACATACCTCATTTATTTAAATTTTACACAGTAGTTAGAGACCAAGAAAATAAGGAGGAATGCTCATTCCATAAAATGTGATACTTCTAATTAGTCTGCTGAGACATTTGGAATATGCAGAAAGCTGTGAATGTGGTATTAAATCACATTTTTATTACCAAGAAATTAATGTTTACCATGTGTATGCAAAGGTGTTAAGGATCTAAAGAGTAAATTTCAAAGATACTAATAGGTGTTTTTTAATAGTATAATTCACATGCATAGTTTTTTCCCTTTTAAAAAAATTGAATAAAGCATTTTGCTTTTCTTACTTTAACTTGATTTTCAATTTAATTTTATTTTGTCTCTACTGTTCAAAAAACAGACTTTTGACTTAATCGTTGTTGTTTTTGTTGCTCTGATAAAATATTTCCTGTTGCTTCAGATAGTTTAAATGAGCTAGAAATAAATAAACTCTAAATAACAAAGAGGGCATCTTTGAGGCCAACACTTTATTTAGCTCACTAACAGAGATAGCTTTATAGATTTAAATAGTATTTGGCTGTCACATTTACTCATAAGAACTGATAAATTTGTAATAGCTGACAGACAGAAATTGATTTATGAGTTTGCAGGAACGTAACGAAACCAATGGAAATGGCTTTATTAAAATTCTGCAATTTTTCACTCAGACCAGGTTGCCATAATAAATGTGAGAATAGGTTTGATTTCATTCAGAATTAATGTAGTTTGAAATTGAAATGAGTCTCACTTCCTGCCTCCAGGAGGTCTGCTGACATTTCTCACGTTGCTTTAGAGAGTGTGCATGACAAATAGAATGCGTGTGCATATATGTGTACCCATGTATACATTATATACAGCAAAAGGACAATTAATAAAGTAATGATGTGTCCAACGCAAAGAATATTGTGGAGGTAAAACCCATACAATTTAGATAATGTCCATTTGGTAAGATTATGAAGTTTAGAATATAAGTTTAGAATAAGATTATAAGTTTAGAATATCAATAGTTATTGATTCTATTTTAGCTGGTGAGCTTGGTTAAGAATAAATATTTGTTAATTAGATTATCTTAGACCTTTCTCACTCTTGCTCTCATTTGAACTATTCCTTATCTCAGAAATTGCCAATACCCTATTCATGTTGCAGAAAAAAATCAACATTATTCCAAAATAAGGATCACAAAATGAGATGGAATCAATCCTAGCATTACCAACATATAGTGAAGTTTAAATAACTTCAACTTCATAGAGAAAATTCAAAGCAAGGGAAGAAACAGCATTCAGCATGAAATAATAACCCTTTTTAGGTGAGTTCTGTTTGGAAAATTAATTTCACCTTGTAGTATTGAGGGCTACATATATCTTTTCTAAAGTGAAGTTCTCAGCCATATATTCCAAGAAGTCTACAAAAATCTGGAATTTGGTACTCAGAATAAAGTAGTTAAAATCATTATTGTATATAATGTGGCAGTTGAAGTTCTATACTACTCTCTCATTTCCCTCCCTAGTAGTGCCCATGAGGCTTTTATAAAGGTCATCTGGTTTGAATTCAGTCAAATTTAAATTGATAGTCCAATTCACTGATGGATCTTTCAGCAGAACAAATCCGGTCACCAATTCATGTGGTGACAGACTTTATGGTTCCATTCAGAACAATTAGCTTTTATTCTTTGGCTGGCACTAGGTTTATATATGATATGAGCCTGGACTGTATCGCTGTGATACCTAGAAAAGTCAAATTTTTATTACTTGAGAGCCCTTTTATTAGCACTAACTACCACAAATACCGAGAGAAACTGAGTACATATCTATTCTAATGAATGCCCAAAAGTTCTGAAACACCAAAAATAGTCTAAAATAAAATGTCTACATTGTTTATATAAATAAACAAATAAAGATATACCATAAAATTGGTTAAAATATAATCCATGGAAGTGTAACATTATTTTCAAAAACCATAGATTAAGTTAAAGTAACTCTGGGCTCAAAGTAAATTCCAAGGACAACTACGCAAAACAAAAAGGAACAGAAAAAAATAGAAAAAACAAGGCATCTGAGATTAATACTGGTGACCTAGAAGTGAATGGGAGGTACATCAGACTATTCAGACAAAAGAATAATCAGAGGCAATGATTATCTTATCATTTGACAAATGGAGGGATTCTTTCGAAGTGTAGTACTTTACGTGATAATTCTAGGACTGCATAAAAGAAAGCAAATAATATTTAATTTAGGAGAACAGTGGTCACTTTATATCAATTATTTAACTTTGTTATTCAAAACAACTTTAATTCAACAAATAATCTACTTAAAAATACTCTTTTGTTTTTCCCATGTAGTTTAGAAGAAAACTAAACTATTTAGGTTCTTAATTATGTATGAAAAATCCCTTCACAGCAGTAGCTAGATGAATGTTTGATTGAATAATGGGAGAAGGCATGTGTACACCAGAGTCCAGAAATCTCTGAGGTCACTTAAATTCTACCTAACGCACTCTGTCCTCTGTTCCCAAAAAGATTCCTGTCTCTCCCAAATGCAAAATACAATCATCCTTTCCTAAGCTTTCCAAGAATCTCATTCCATTACAGGGTCAGCTCAAGTCTAACATTTCATCATTTATTAAATCTAAATTTCACCATTTAACATTTAAATGCCCAAAATTAGGACTGATTAGACCCCAAATTATAATCCATCCTCGGTCACATTTTCTTTATATCTGTGGACCTGTGAAACTGAAGATAAAATAATGCACCTAAATTATGTGCCCTTGCAACAACAGTGGAACTGGCATAGGTTAAAGTTATAGACATTCTATTTCAAAAAAGATAAAAGTGCAAAGTAAAAGGAGTCACTGGGCCAAAGCAATTTTGAAATCCAGTTAGGCCAGAGTTCCTTGATCCAGCTTCAAGACCTGGGACCAATCCTTTATGGCTCTCAGCGTCATAATCGAGGCTCTTGATTTCACCTTCTGAATCATCTTCTGTAGTCATTAAAGGTAGCAAGCACTTGCAGTTAAGCAGTTTCATCAGCCTGCTTCTACGCAGTAGAATTTCAGATACATGATAGCTTCTTTTCATTTCCTACTTTCTCTGTCCTTTTCAGTCCAACCTGGATGTATTTTTGTTGATATAATTTTCTCAAGAAATACATCAGTCTTCTGGGAATTGTCCTGGATTTCCTGTTTTCCCCCTATTAAACAAAAGCCACAGCTATAAATCATCTTTTGGAGATTGCCTCCTCTTTTTTTTTTTTTTTCCCCTGCTCCTGCTGCAATGGTCAGGGGACAACTCTTAAGCTTCCTACAGGTGATCTAGTCTGTTTGAGAGGATCTGTAAGGCATACTCTTAATCTATTAAAAGATCCTTTCCTCTGACTGATTTTTTTTCCTTTCTAAGCTTTTGGCAAACAATTATACGGCCACACCCTTGTCTTTTACTCTATGCCGTGTTTTGGAAGCAATATCTTAATTTTAGAATCTTCCACCATATGGATAGGCTACACATTTCCCAAATCATCGAATCCTTTTTTAATTTGGGAAGGCAGTCTGATGTGTTTCAGTCTTTGGACCCTGTTTTGGCCATGTAAGTATAGGAGGTGAGCTTGGAACTCAACCAAGAGATAGAGTCCTCACATCCTATACTGGACTTACGAACTTGTGTGGGAATATCTCTCCCTCTTTCAGATTCTGCATGTGCTTACACAGCATCTGGCCAACCCCTCTACTATATCTTTTCCTGCAGAGGACACTTGCTTAACAATTGATTTTGTTTAACGTGTTTTTTCCATCAGTTTTGTCTCTTCTCTCACATTTTACCATAAGTAACAAGAAGAAATGAGAAAAACCTTTTGCACCTTGCTTGAAACTTCCTCTCTCTCTCTCTTTCTTTCTCTCTCTCTCCTGTCAACACATAAGACATGCCTGGCTTCCCCTTTGCCTTCCATCATGATTATAAGTTTCCAGAGGCCTCCATAGCCATACAGGATAGTGACTCAATTAAACTTCTTTTCTTTATAAATTACCCAATCTCAGGTAGTTCTTTATAGCAGTACGAAAATGGACTAATACCTCCCCTTCAATAAAAAGAAAACAACTCTGTGTTACTTCTTGAACACCTTGTTTATAACTGCATTGCACAGTAATTCACAAACTAATTCATGTGTCAGCGTCACCTGAGGTCTTGTTAGAACACTGATTTCTGGGCCCCATCCTCTACTTTCTGAATCAGTAGGTTTGAGATGCAACTTGAGAATATACATTTTTAATAAGCTCCCAGGTGATGCTGATGCTGCAATTTGAGAAACAAACTTTGAGAAACTTTGGATCATAGCCTTTACATTATTTGTCTTAAAATTCACATATCAATATGCATATATTATTTTTCCTGATCACGTTGTATTATAAATATCTAGGGAATGGGTTAGACTCTTACTCTTCATCTTAAATCTCATCGTGTCTAGAAAAGGGTTTTACGTAGTAGGTGCCCATTCAAAAATTGAATGATTATCACTACACATTAAGTGATTCAATAAAAGGGATAAGAATCTATTCTGGTGAACAAGAGTTCTTTTCCATACATTTTGAAATCAGTGTATTTTTGCCAACTGTCTCATACAATTTTCTCATTTTATGAACCATGTGACTTTCATGAAATCTTCTTAGCAAAACATATTACTACTTATTTTAAAAAATCATGATATACATGTAATTTGTGTAGCCAAAAATGTGTCGTTAAACTTAGTGAAAAATGTGAAATGATAGGTAAGAGGAAAATAATAATAAAACAAACACAAACATAATCACACCAACGAGTATCCAAAGTAAGTCTTACAAATCCCAGATATGGCATAAATGTTTTGGCATTAGATATCAAAGGGCAATAGTGCCCTTTGAAAAAAGCAGTCCAATAATGATGTCTCAGGTGCTGTGCTATGCTCTGCAGACAGCCAAGGGAAAGTTAAAATTTTTCCTCCCAGGCAGGGATGATTTATTCCATGTTGATTTTATTTGACAGCAGGTGCCTGGTCTGCATTACACTATTTTTTTCCCTCCTGCTTCTGAAAACCTGCCCTGAACAAAGCTGGATAGCCAAAACCTGGGCATAGCACCTGCTAAAGTAATGAAATCAAGAGAATAATGGTCCCAAATTTAGGATACCTATAAAATGACAGGAAAAATCCATTTAGAATACAGCCAAAATAGCCACATAGGTATGATGTCAGTTTTATAGAGCTAAAGAATGAGATACTTAGGATATTGTGAAGGTTAAGTAGTGACTAATTAAAGAAAGTATTTTAATAAACCATATAGAGAATATCTCTAAATTACTGAAACCAGAATGATTTTTAGGTTCATTATGAAAGTTTTAACTTCTTAATTCATACTCTAAATAGCTTTATTACATTTCTTTTGTAAAATTACAAACGCATAAAAATGTTATTTTCTGAAAATTTTTCCAAAACCACCTTCTTCGATTTAGAGCTTTAGACTCTTACAGTATCATTCAAGCACCGTTCAATTTGTTCTTTTACAATTACACCTAAATATTGATTTAGTGAGCATAATCATTTTAGGACACCTGTAGTTAAACTCATGTTTTCTTTTCTAGTTTGTACAATTTTATTTGGGAATTAAGCCTCAAAGGACTTTCTATAATTTGAAAGACAGACTTGACATTCAAATGCAGAATTTTTCCCCCATTTTAAATCCCACCCAAGACCATTCTAATGGCTCCAGCTGTGATAGAATAGTCTGGATTCTAATCACCAACAGCTTATAGTCATAGTCATGGACAGCTAAATCCATTTATACTGCACATGTAGTGTTGCTTCTCTATTTCTCTATTCTGATTTTCTGGCTCTAGGGAAACTATAACCTTTTACGACCTACAGCCTTTCCCTCTACTCTTTGACCAGTCAATACCTTTAATAACTTCAAATGTTTTTACTCTTTTACCCTAGATATTGAAAACAGATATGATTTCTATTGTTTTAATTATATCATCTATTCTTTTCTATAATCCAGGTTCTAATACCTATCAACACCCCAGGAGTTAACAGTACTTTGCTATTAGCCTTCTGAAAGAAAACCCCAACTTACTCTATTTCATCCCATACCTTGACCCTGAATGTTGCATCGATTGGATTTTTTTTATTCTTCATTAAACTGACATGTTGATTCCTGATAGTCTCCGAAGTTTAGCTGTAATAGAGGTGTCAAATCCATATCTCCCTCTGTGAAGTTTTTTTTTTTTTTAAATTGATAGCTGTAAATTGATTTTGGATAAAGTCCAATCTCCCCAAACTATTTTTTTTTAATACAGAAATAGCTAACGCTTAAACCTCAGATGAGTGTGATGGCTTGTAATTTCCTATTATATATTTTTCAGCCACATGATGTATGTTAGGCTTCTCTCCTCTATTCTACCCCCTCCACCCCTGCAACCAGACTCATCTACTTTAGAGTTCATAGGCTGCCACCAAATAAATGGTGTGCAGTCGAGTGATGAACAGTGCTGAGAATCAAAATGAACAAGATGTCCCAAGTTATGTGGATTGTTTCAACATATGTCTCTAGGCAAGACAATTGCCATTTTGCAAAGAAGATAGAGATGCCTTTTAGAATCACATCAAACCTAATTCCCATTCCAATAGGTAAGAGACATTTTTAACACTCAACTCAAAGTAAACTTGAATTGTTGTTCAATTGATTTTTTTCCTGTGTGATTTTGCATACCAAAAATTAATAAGTGATTTTTTAAAAGCTTTTACAAAAATTAACGCTCAATAAAACAAGATGTCAAACCGTATCCAACTTAATCATATTTATAATCCTCTGCAAACCTCACTCACGTTGCAAAGTGTGGATTTGCCTAAGATTAGATTAATCCCTGTTTACACATATCACAGAATTCTATCTCTGTCACCCCAAGGGACACCACAGAGAATTTCTGAGACATGAATGAGCATGCTAATTTTATTCCAAATAAAGTGTAAGGACCTAACAAATGTTCATTATGATAACAGTAGAATACAGAAATACCACTTACCAGTCACCTATTACTCTCAGCCAGACATGTAATTTCATTGACAATCCTGGTTTCAGACGTACAGTCTTAGGTAATTTCATGGGCACATTCTCTATCTCATGACCTCTTAATATAAAGACTACATATAAACACATATTTTTCTCTAAATTTGAAATAACAATTGGTAAATTATTCAGGGAAAAATCAGTAAAAGATTGTTGAGCCCTCTATGAGATGACTAGAAAGGAAAAAAAAAGTTAACATTCCAGAAATGTATTGAATTCTTAACACAATATCCTGATATTATGTTATCTTTATCATATAGATTATTTAAATGTACATTCATAAGAAGGATACATTTTCATATATGAAAGAGCTGGAAAGTGATAAATTCGTAATTCAAAACCAGGTTCCTGTGACTTCAATAGCTGGGTTTTCCTTCTGTTATATTTTCTTTTTAATGTTAACTGCTCCTGGGAAAATAAGAATAACTATAAAAACCTTACATAGTCTGTAAGGTTATGTATTTCATATTAATTAATTATAAATATCTCTTTTATTGTCATTAAATTGTTAGTGTGAAATAAATAGCAAGTTAAGATGTCATAATGTCAGTACATTTATCTAAATGTAAGTAAAGCTAGCTTTAGATTTTGTTGTTTGAGGACAAGATCACTGTATTGTATCACAGCATGAAAGAAAGAAAAATGGTCCTGAGTTGTGATTTGAAAATAAAACAAATTACAGAAGTCAGATTGTCATTGTTGTTGCTTTATGAATGAATGGAGCCATTTTGTGATGCTCATTGAAGAGCTGATCTGCCCCTTCCATCTCTTTATTGGATATTTCAAACATACCTGGATGTTTTGGGAGTTATCAGTCTTTTTTTCTTTTTATTATTACTATTATTTTAATTTTTGTTGGTACATATTAGGTATTATTTATGGGGTACATTAGATATTTGGAAATGGGCATGCAATGTGAAATAAGCACATAATGTAGAATGAGGTGTCTATCCCCTCAAGCATTTATCCTTTGAGTTACAAACAGCCCAATTACACTCTTTAAGTTATTTTAAAATGTACAATTAAGTTATTATTCACTATAGTCACTCTGTTGTGCTATCTAATAGTAGGTCTCATTAATTCTATTTTTTGCATCCATTAGCTATCCCCACCTCCCCACCCCATCCAGCTCTCCCCTTTCCCAACCTCTTTTAACCACCCTTCTACTCTCTATGTCCATGAGCTGATGATTTTTAGATCCCACGAGTAAGTGAGAACATGTGATGTTTGCTTTTCTGTGCCTGGCTTATTTCACTTAACTTAATGATCTCCAGTGCATATGTGCCACATTTTTTAATCCATTCATCTATTGATGGACACTTAGGTTGCTTCCAAAGCTTAGCTATTATAAATAGTGCTACAACAAACATTGAAGTGCAAGTATCTTTTCAGTATACTGATTTCCTTTCCTTTGGATATATACCCAGCAGTGGGATTGCCTGATCATGTGGTAGCTCAATTTTCAGTTTTCTGAGGAAGCTCCAAACTGTTCTCCACAGTGATTGTGCTAATATACATTAAGTTGGGAGAAGTTTGGCTCTGAACTCTGTCCATTCTATCCCGTATCATTAGGGCTCTAATCCTCATATTTCTAGATCTGCATTCGTAGATCTTTGCACAAGCTGTTAACATCCAAATAAATTGTCCTAGTTACGGCTGTCGTTCAATCATAAAGAAACAGTTGGCTGGGTGCAGTGGCTCATACCTGTAATCCTAGCACTTTGGGAGGCTGAGGTGGATGAATCACCTGAGGTCAAGAGTTTGAGGCCAACCTGACCAACATGGCAAAACCCCGTCACTACTGGAAAAACAAAAATTAGCTGAGTGTGGTGGTGGGTGCCTGTAATCCCAGCTGCTCAGGAGGCTGAGGCTGGAAAATTTCTTGAACCCAGGATTCGGAGGTTGCAGTGAGTCAAGATGGCACCATTACACTCCAGCCTGAGTGACAAGAGCTAAACCCCATCAAAAAAAAAAAAAAAAGAAAAGGAAACAGCATTTGAGTGCTTAGTAAGATAAAAATTTAGGGATAGGAACTGAGAAGCATGCCAAACATCCCTTTCCCTCCTTCCTGCCATATATACAAATCAATACTAGGGTAAATGGGAGTAAAACCCACCCAAACTTTCTCAAATGGATGGCTTCTCTATGTTTACCATATTTGGAGACAGAAGGTTACACATTATAGTACAAGTCGAATGAATGCTGCTTTATTGATTAAGGGCAATTCGTATGATTCACAGCAATGTTGTAAAGAGTCTGAGGGGAATCAGCATTTTGTTCGAAACTATAGTAGCCCAATTTTAAATTTAGCATAGTGAAAATGTGCATGGCTAGCTCAAGTCAAGACCATTATAATCAAAGCAAGAGGTAAAATTACATATTCTCTAAGCAATTTGAACATAATTAAACTAGGTTTTTAGGCTTCATCTATATCTATACTTACATATTTATGACTGTGTGTATATATATAAAGGGAGACTTTAAGGTTTTATATATATAGAGAGAGAGAGTGCAATAGCCTCTGCCCTGCATAAATGTCATTGAATAGTTATGACGACGATAATCATGTTGTTGTTTTAATATTGTGTTCAACTTTATCTGTTAGAAGAGTTTTAGATTCACAGGAAAATTGAATGGAACAGGCATGAGCCACCATACTTGATCTTAAATAGGTGTTCTAACCCTTCCTTTGTCTCTTTATTCTCTGGGGGGTGCAAATAATTGTGATGTTAAATTACATTATATTGTTCTAAATGTCACAAAGGCTTTGCTTATTCTTTGTAATCTATTTTCTTTCTTTTTGTCTGACAAAATTATTTCAAAAGACATGTCTTCGAGTTCTGAGATTCTTTCTTCTGCCTGATCTAGTCTATTATTTAACCTTTCAAGTGTATTTTGTATTTCCTTCAAACAATTTCTTAGTTCAACAGTTTCCATTTGGTTCTTTTAAAAAACATCTATCACTTTGTTAAATTTCTAATTGATATACTGAATTGTTTTGCTGATTTATTTGTATTTTTTTCGGAATTCTCTTATAGCTCACTGAGCTTCTTAAAAATTCATATATTGATTTTTTTTCAAAAATTCCTTTTTTATTAAGAATTTACTGCTAACGAATCATTGTGTTCTTTTGGAAGCGTCATATTTCCTTGCTTTTTAAAATGTTTTCTGTGTCTTTACATTGACATTTGCACATCTAGTATAACAGTTGCTTCTTGCTTCTGAATTTACTTTCATAGAGAACATTTTTCTGAAGATATATTGGTGGTGTTGGTTGCATAAAACACTTTGGCTTTATTTCTGGGTGTCTGTACTGGTACAGTCTCTGTAAGATCTATTTAGCTGTAAAGAGTGTTGGTGCTTTCTGTGATTTCCTCAGAGGGTCAGGGTGTGGTTATTATTGAAGGCTATGATAAGGTTGTGCTAGGGACTAGGAAGTCAGGTGGGCCAGTCTTTAGGTCCTGGTGGTTGCAGAGGTGGCCTGAGCTTGCCTATCTTTGTGCCCAAAGGCAGTGCACAGGGGATCTTGTGTTGGTGGTTACCAGTGGACTGATTCTTGGCTCTCCAGGTGGTTTGCATGAATTCTAGTCATGGCAGTGGTGGGCCAAGTGGGTGGGCTGGTGCTCAGATCCCTGGGCAGCCAGCATGGTGTGGGTTACAGTAGTTGTAGTGGTAGTATGACTCTCTTCAACCCAAGTGATGCAGGCTGATTTAGGTGGTGGCTGCAGTGTGGGGTCGCTGCCCACAACTCCAGATATGCAGCTCTCAGGACCTCCTGCTCTCTGTGGCACCCCAAATAGGCAGCCCTCCGGTTCACTTGCTAAAGCATCCGGTAGTGGCAGGAGTTAGGTGTTTTGAGGCGGAGGAGAAGTCCTAGTCTGTACTTCTGAGCCTTAGTTCAGAGGCTGATCTTTCACTGGTAGGATAATTTACTCTCTGCTTACAAAACTAGGCACAGAGTTTGTGCAATTGTTGCGGGCAGAGTAACTTCTCATAGTCCCAGACAGAGAGCTCTCAGGCTCTGGGAAGCACATACTTTGGTTTCCTTTTCCCACAGGCTACCATTTTTTGATGCTGCACTGTCCTTTCCACACTGGGTAGTAATCCCTGTGAGCTGGAGTCCTGGGGACATGCAACATCTTTGGGTCTAGCCAGTGCAATGCCACTATAGTCCTCCAGGTAGACACTGGGAAATCTCAGCAGGATCTTCTAGGATGTGGAGACACCAGGGCTGTAGTTCCCGTGGTTGGATGTAATCCTGTGATGGCTACGCTCCACAAATGGTGCCTTGCCACAGCACTCAGGTCTTGGCAAGGGGTTGGGTAACCCTGTATGAGTTCTCTGATGCTATGACCTTGTGTGGTCTCCAAATCACCACCCATGCTAGTATCACAGTTCATTAGGTTACAGGAGTCTTCCCATGGTTCAGATTGCAGAAGTCCATAATGGGGATGTGAACCACTGAAACTCCCTCACTGATGCTTTTCACACAATACCAAGCCCCTTCAGGCTCCCAGCTAATCTCAGCCAAGCTGACCCCTTGCTTTTTTTCTCCTTCTGTGTCTCGGATGTTTTCCATGATTTTTGTTATTGGTCTCTAGTGTTCCATCCTAGATATTCTATTAGAGATATGATTATGCATTTATAATTTTGCTTCTTTTACCTGGGAGAGTGGGTGTCTGATGTCTCTAGTCACCCATCTTGAAACAGAATGGGACAAAGCTTTTTAAAGGAGTCTGAATGTGTCTTTGTCCCTGTTAGTATAATGTGAGAAGGTGAGTGGGGAGACCAACCTACTACCCCCATGTCCATCATACTGCCCTGTGTTTCTTCCTTGATCATCTTTCCTGTTCCAGAGAGGTGGGGCTGAGCTGTCTCCATTTTGACTCAGTTTCATGGTGCATTGAGCTGCAACTTCTTGCTTCTCTGTTAAAATTAAAGTCTGAGTATAAATTTACTTTTTCAAATACTTGGTATTAGAGGTTGACGGGTTAATTAAAGGAGGAGATTCCTAAAATTTGAGAGAGAAAATAAATGGGGGACCTGAGAATCTTCTAGAATTAAAAAAAAAAAACTTTTTAACATTGGTGTAGGCAATAATTTTTTATATGACCCCAGAAAACACAAACAACAAAAGCAAAAATAAATGGGATTATATTTAACTAATGAGTTCCTGAAAGGCAAAAAAAAAAAAATAATGAATAGAATGAAGAGATAACCTACAGAAGGGTAAAAAATATTTTCAAGGTATACATCTGATATGGGATTAATACGCAAAATATAAAAGAAACACAAGCTGTGTAGTTTACATACAACGTAGCTAGGTGCCGTTTTTTTACTTGATGTTCTTTCAACTTCCAGCATGGTCTGGTGTCTACCATTAATTTGGGGAAATTCTCAATCATTATTGTTCCAAGTATTTCTTCTGTTGCTTTCTTTCTTTACTCCCCTTTTGGTATTCTCATCACACGTACATTATACCTTTTGTAATTGCCCCATAGTTCTTGAATATTCTGTTCTGGTTTGGTTTTTGTTTTCATTCTCTTTTTTTTCTCATTACTTTTTAGTTTTAATGGTTTCTATAAAGATAGCTTCAAGCTAGAGATTTTTCCTTAGTTGTATCCATCTACTTGCAAGCCCATTAAAAGCATTCTTCATTTCCATTACATTGTTCTTGCTCTCTCCCATTTCTTTCTGGTTCCTTCTCAGAATTTCCATCTGTCTGCTTACATTGCCCATCGGCTCCTGAACATTGTCTACTTTATCCATTAGAGTGTTTAGAATATTAATCATAGTTGCTTTACATTATTTGTTCGTTAATTCCAAAATATCAGCCATGTCTGAGTCTGGTTCTGATGCTGTCTCTCTCTCTTCAAACTGTTTCATTTTGTTTTGCTTTTACGATGCCTTGTAATTTTATTTTGATTGCCACACATAATCCACTGGCAAAAGGAATGGCTGTAAATTGGAATTTAGTAATGTCATGGTAAGGTGTGGGGGAAGGGGAAGCATTTTATAGCCCTATGATTATTTCTTATTCTTATATTGTGTCTATTCCTCTGGACTGTGAATGTCATCATTACCTCTCAGTTACCACCCTCCTTTAGGTACAAAAGGATGGCTAGAGTGGATTGGAATTAGGTTTCCCATTCTCCCCTGTGGAAGAGTAGCGGGACCTAAAATTTGGTATTTCCCTTCCTACACATGAAAGACTAGCGTTGTGTAGACTTGGATAATTCCCTTCCTCCAGGTCTGTTAGGCTCTAATAAAACTTAAGTAGGTCAGGCCTTGGTTAAATAGTTTATCCTCAGGGCCACTCTTGTTAAGAAGAACAGAATGCTATAGTTTATTTCCAGATAGGTCATTTTCTGTCACCTGCCAGAAACATAAGGGAATTTTCTCTGCTCTTTTTCTGTGCTGTTCACTGTGAGAACCTGGTAGCACTCCAGGAGTTAAAACTCACAAAACTGTCAGGGGTCCCTGATGACTAGGTCACCCTAGAGTTTTTATCTTTTAGTTTTTTCACACCAAGCCTCCAGCATTTATTAGTTACAGTTTAGGTTGTTCTACTAGCAGTTATTCCCACAGAGGTTTCTGCTCTAGTAAATTGTGATTCTGTTTTTGTCTGTTTATCTCTCTAATTTTGGGGGCAGCCATTTGCCTTGTGATCTCATTTCTCTTAGGGGTCTAAGAAGAAATATTGATTTTTCAATTTAAAAAAAAATTTTTTTACATGTTTGTAAAATGGATTGGCAACTTCTAAGCTTCTTATATGACATACCAGAAACAGGAAATCCAATAGCAAGTGATATTATATTCATAAATGTAGATAGATAGCTAGATAGATGATAGATAAAATGATTCAGACTACACATCTTTTACCCTTTTTATTTTATTTAGTCTTTGCTGTACTGTATATATCATTTCCAAGGTTCACTGTAAGATATTTTGTAAGACAGATATCTGCATCCCTTGCAGTGAATAATGTAAGGCCAACAAAAGTAAATTTGGTTGGGGATAAAGGTCTACATTTATATTAAATATAGTTCCAACTAAATTAAGCATAATTTTCGGTACATTAAAGTAATCATTTATGTGAAAAAAAGACGGAGTTCAAAATACATAGAAGTTTGTCAAGACAGCAATGAGAAAATAAGACAATAAAATAATTTTAACTTGTATTACTAGAAGTACATGAATACAAGTATTTGTATTTTATCATTCAAATCTAAAATTCTTCAATTCTGTACATTATCACCTCACAGGAATACAGAACAGGCTGGCCAATGTTAGGAATCAACATAACATCAAATTAGGAGCAAAAATAATTTACTTTTAATCTTACAGAAGGTGAATAAATTTTTTAATCCAGAAAGTTGAACATTCAATGTTTTGTGAACATTACAAACATTACGTGAAAGCCCATATAAAATTGTTTACACTATTTCTTTTTGCTAATATTTTCAATACTCTTTAATTTAACAGTTATAAAATCTCAATGTCACACAATATTTTGGTTTTATTCTTTTCTTTTTGTAACAAATTTAACAAGAGGAATATTATTCTACATTCTTTGATAGCTAGAAATATATACATCTAAATGTATCTTTCTATACCATATCCCTAATTGACAATGTTTTCTAATGATATGCTCAAAATCTATGAATATTATTCAATGAAATTTTCAGGTAAGACAAAGGCATGTTTTTAACTACTCCATTAACTTTAACTTACTTCTATTAGATCAAAATTCATGCTTAAAATGAATTGGAGAAAGTCTTTACATTTTTTAGTAACATAAACTGAAACATGCTTTCCAAAACTTGGGAAAATAATATTTAATGATATGTCACTAAAATGATAGCTAATAAATTTGTGATGCATTAAAAACTGTAAAAAGTATGTTTTCATTGATGTTTATAAATTGATTCTGCCATGTGTACCTGCAAAGTAATTAAAATTTTAAATTACATTCATGTTTTATTAATGCCCTCTATTTAAAGGTTGGACGAAACAAAGGCAGGTCTATAATAAATGAAAAATGACTAAAAGCAAAATTAAGAGTTCCTGTTAAAGAAAATTTGGGATAATTGGCTTGCTACAACAATGGAGTTGGCTATCCTAAAGTATATTGAGCTTTCCATCCTTAAACTTGCTCAAAAATAAGACAGATGACTTGATTCATATTATTTCACGTGGGACTTATGGGTAATTTAGGAACATGTAATACATAATCTTGAATTTTTTTGTATTGTCTCAATATTAATATTCCATGCCTTAATTAAGAAAAAAATTATGGCATAATAAAGAAATAATGCTGAAACATCAGTGGGTTTCAAAAGAGCAGGGTTCTGAGTAACAGTAACTTCATACCTCAATCAAGCAAGTAATAGGGCTATCAGAGATTTTATAAACCTGTGTTTTCTGAAGCCTAAGATATTCATGCACTCCCTTCCTTGTCCTTTCTTGGCACATATCACATTGTACTCTAACTCACTGTTTATGTATTAATCTCTCTTACTAGACTGTGAGATTCTTCAATTTATTTCAATAAGGGAATACATTCATATTATTCATTTTTGAATGCCCAGTGTAGCCACTAGTATTTGAAATATGTTAATAGTATTTGTAAATGCATGAAAAGGTAAAAGCCAGTACAAAATGTATATCTCACCTCACCTGTTCTATAGTCCTAAAATCCTTAATTATTGGGAGGCACTTATACTGTAGAAAATGAATCAATGAGTTTTCAAATAAAATTTTAGTAAACTAAGTATAATAAAAGCATAAAATTTTAAAACAAATAAATTTAAGGAATTTCAAGTTTTCTAGATTTCATTCATTAAATATTTGTTCTTGTTTACTACCTTGTGTATTACATTTATTTTTCTCTGATATGTTGAGAATATTATTTATGCTTTCTGTTTTACTTTGTTTATGAAATTTTTATTTTTTTTATTTTGAAACATTTAGATTTATCGAAAAGTTGCAAAGGTGATGTAGAGAATTCCCACATATTCCATGCATAGTTTTTTATTATGAATATTTTACATTCATATAATACAGTTTTTCACAATAAATCATTATTATTAAATATTATCAAATAAAGTCTACATTTTATTTCCTTAGTTCTTACCGAATAATTTTTAATTTTTTTTTCCCAATGTCTGTTTTAGGATACCATATTACATTTCATCCTTGTGTCTCATTAGGCTCCTCTTGGTTATAACATTTTCTAAGGCTTTTTTCTTTTTTATGATGACTAGGCAGTCTTGAGGAGTGCTGACCAGAGTTTTGTAAAATGTCCCTCAATTCTGGTTCTTCTGATGTTTATTCTCATGATTAAACTAAAATTGTAGGTTTTAGCCAGGATGAACACAGAGGTAAAGTAACATTCTATCACATAATTTCAAGAGTACATACTGTCAATATCACTGTTAATTGTTAACTTTGGTTACTTTGGCGAGGTAGTGTTTGTCAGGTTTCTCCACAGACAAAAGGTTTGAATCTGTAGGATTGGGAAAAGGCACACAAACTTGAGCATTTTGGGGTACTTCCCTAAAGAAAACAAATAGGAGGCTGTAAATGCTTGTCCTGGTTATGCAGTAGAATACATATAACCTCAAGAAATCCACACCCCAAAGAGGGAACAAAACATAAAGTAAATGAAACAATAGAATACAGTCTAAGAAGCCTCGGAAGTTTTAGCTGGGTTGTTTTGTAAGATTGTTTTTCTCCGGAAGACAATTGGTAAAGACTGGAGGCGATGACTCCTACTTCAAATGCAAAAACAGCAGTGCAAGACTTCAAGGTGCACAAAATCCTAAGGAAACATGATACCACCAAAAGAACATACTAAAATCTTGTAAGCAATCCCAAAGAAATGAAAATCTATGAATTACCTATGAAACATTCAAAGTAATGCTTTAAGGATGCTCAATAA
The DNA here is from genome assembly GCF_000951045.1 of Mandrillus leucophaeus. NCBI lineage: Eukaryota > Metazoa > Chordata > Mammalia > Primates > Cercopithecidae > Mandrillus > Mandrillus leucophaeus. The sequence goes on along the minus strand of NW_012103632.1, from coordinate 935,137 downwards.
GCTGTCAGAGAACAGAGATAGACAACATGACAAAATATAAAAACTAACACAAGAACCAAAGAAGTTTAATGATGAAATAGAAGTCATAAAAAGGGACCAAAACATACATTTTGGAGTTGAATAATACAATGAATGAAATGAAAATGCAATAGAGTCTGTAAACAGCAGATTTAATCAAGGAGAAAGAAGAACCTATGAGCTCAAAGACACATCATTTGAAAATACCCATTCAGAGGAAAAATACAAGAACAAAAAAGAACGGAGAAAGCCTGTGGGATTGATGCACACCACCAAGAAAGCTCTATTTCACATAATAGAAGACACAGAAGAAGCAGCAAGAGAGAAAGGGGCAGAAAGTTTATTTAAATAAAGACTGGCTACGAATTTTCCAAATCAGGGACAAACATGGACATTTAGATACATAAAGCTCAAAGATCAAAACTCAAGTTCAGTTAAAAAAAAACTTCACCAAAACATATACTCAAACTGTCAAAAATTGAAGACAAAGTGGGAATCTTGAAAGCATCAGGAGAAAAGGAGTTCCTTACAATGAGAGCAACTCCATAAGGCTATTAGTAGACTTCTCAGCAGAAAATTTACAAGCCAGGAAAAAGTGAAATGAAATATTTACATTGTGGACAGATAAACTTGTCAACCAAGAATACTTTACCTTGCAAACTGTCCTATAAAGGAGAAATAATGACTTTTACAGACAAAATCTGAGAAGTTCATTACCACGAGATCCTCATTATATGAAATGCTAAGTAGGGTTCTTCCAGTTGAAATAAAATGACACTAATTAATAGCATGAAAATATATAAAGTATAAAACTCACTGGCAAAAGTAAGTATAGATTCAAATTCAGAACACTCTAATACTGTTGTGATGGTGCATAAATAAATCGTATCCCTAGTATAAAGGTAAAAAGACAAAAATAATAATAACTATAGCTACACTATTTTTAAATGGATATGAAATATAAAGAGTTGTAAACTGTGACACCAAACCATAAAATATGTAGACAGGTAGAGTAAAAGTGGACAGTTTTTGTATGTGATTGCAGTTAGGTCATTATCAACTTAAAATAGGCTAACCATACAATGTTTTATATAAGCGTCATGGTTACCACAAAGCAAAAACCTATAGTAGATACACACAAAAATCAACAGAAAGAAAACACATCACTACAGAAAATTATTAATTCACTTGAAAGTAAATGGATTAGATAGTCCAGTCAAAAGACATAAAATAGATATAAAAGAAGATCCATCTATACACTACCTACAATACACTCATTTCAGTTTGAAGACACAACATACACAGAAAAAGTGCAAAAACCTATTCCATGCAAATAGAAGATAAAAGAAAGCAGAGGTAGCAATACTTGTATCAGATAAAAAAGAATTTAAGCCAAAAACTGTGAAAAGACACAAAGGTCATTATTTAATAACAGAAGGATAAATTAATCAAGAAAATACAAGAATTATAAATATATATTTCCCAATATCATAGCACCTAAATATATGAAGTAAACATTGAGAGAACTGAAGAGGATAACATGCACCACCACAATAATAGCAGGAGGTTATCAGAGTGAAAAGGAAATCTATAGAAAGAGAAAATATATTTGCACACCATATATCTAAGAAGTGGTTAATCTCCAAAATATATGTGGAACTCCTTCAACTCGATAGTAAAAATCACTTAATTGCCCAATAAAATTTGGTCAGCCAGACATGGGGAAGCATACCTATAATTCCAACTACTCAGAAGGCTGAGGCAAAAAGATCCATTGAGGCCAGGAGTTTAAGGCTGCAGTGTGCTATAATCACACCTATGAATAGCCATTGTACTCCAGCCTGGGAAGCACAGTGAAACCCTGTCTCTATGGCTCACGCCTGTAATCCCAGCACTTTGGGAGTCCAAGGTGGGTGGATCACGAGGTCAGGAGATCAAGACCATCCTGGCTAACACGGTGAAACCCCGTCTCTGCTAAAAATACAAAAAATTAGCCAAGCATGGTGGCACACACCTGTAATCTCAGCAATTTGGGAGGCTAATCCAGAATTGCTTAAACCTGGGAACAGAGGTTGCAGTAAGCCAAGATCATGCCACTGAACTGCACTTCATCCTGGGCAACAGAACAAGACTCCATCTCAAAAACAAACAAACAAACAAAAACAAAAACAAATAACAAATGTAGGGGAGGGGCCAAAGACTTGGATAGACATTTTTACAAAGAAGAAATGCAAACAGCCAATAGGTACATGGGAAAATTCTCAACATCACTAATCATTAGGAAATGCAAATCAAAATCACTAAGAGACATCACCTCACACCTGTAAAAATAACCTTTATCTAAAAGACAAAAGATGACAAGTGTTGGCGAGGGTGTGGAGAAAAGGGAACCCTCATACACTAATGGGGGGAATGAAAAATGGTGCAGCTTCCATAGAAAATACAATGAAAGTGCTTCAAAATTTTAAAAATTGAACTACCATATGATCCAATAATACCAGCTCTGGTATTTACTCAAAGAGTTTGAAATCAGGGTTTGAGATATCAGTGCTCCCATATTTACTGCAACCATGTTCACAGTAGCCAAGATGTGAAAACAACATATGTTGATCAACAGATGAATGAATAAAGAAAATGCGGGGTATACATGCAATGGAACATTATTCAGCTTTAAAAAAGAAGAAAATTCTTAAATATGCAACAACACGTGTAAAACAAAGACATTATGCCAAATGAAATAAACCAGTCTCACAAAGCAAATACTGCATGATTCCACTTGTATGGGAGTATCTAAAATTGTTAATTTTATGTAATCAAAGAGTGAAATGGTTATTTCCAGGGGGTACTGGGGAGGGGAAACAGGATGAGTTAAAATCAATATGTGGGGGAAAGAGAGATCAACCTGTTACTGTGTCTATGTAGAAAGAAGTAGACATAAGAGACTCCATTTTGTTCTGTATTTGAGATGCTGTTAATCTGTGACCCTACCCCCAACCTTGTCCTTGCAAAAGACATGTGCTGCAGTGACTCAAGGTTTAATGGATTTTGGGCTGTGCAGGATGTGTCTTTGTTAAACAAGTGCCTGAAGGCAGCTTGCTGGTTTAAAGTCATCATCATTCTCTTAATTTCAACTACCCAGGGACACGTACACTGCCAAAGGTCGCAGGGACCTCTGCCTAGGAAAGCTAGGTATTGTCCAAGGTTTCTCCCCATGTGATAGGCTGAAATAATGCTAAAAGTTTTATGGAGATGTTTGCATATGCATCTCAAGGCACAGC
>NW_012103632.1:929315-931729 GCF_000951045.1 Mandrillus leucophaeus | reverse complement strand
TGCCACTCCCTTATCTTTAAGATGGTAAAGATAATTATCAATAAATACTGAGGGAGCTCAGAGACCGGTGCCGGCGTGGGTCCTCTGTAAGCTGAGCGCCGGTCCCCTGGGCCCCCGCTTTTCTTTCTCTATATTTTGTCTCTGTGTCTCGTTTCTTTTCTCAAGTCTCTCGTTCCGCCTAACGAGAAACACCCACAGGTGTGGAGGGGCAGGCCACCCCTTCACAATAGACAAAAAATTTCATTTCAGCAAGATAAATAATTTCAACACATCTGTACTTATATTCAAAAATACTATATTGTACACTTAAATGTTTAAAAGGGTAAGTCTTATATTAAGTATTCACAATAAAAAATTTTTTTAAAAATTTAAAGCATCTTTAAACTGCACTTACATTCTTCAAGTTTGTCCAAGAAACAAATGAACTTGGTATAACATTCTTAACAATTTTATCAGTTGCTAACTTGAAAAATTTTTAGCATGTTAAAATATATAATGACCATTCTTTATAGCTTACTTCTCTTATCACATCAACATCACTCCTTGTGTAATTACATGTTTATTTTGCAAAATACCATTTCAATTAAAAATAATGGCTAGTTGCCAGATTCAAACAGTAGTAATTTATTGTCTTGTTAATTGAATACACAAACCAAGAATAAATTGAAAGGGTGAAATTTAACCTTCCTTGATCTTTATTTTATAGGAATAACTTGACCCACAAAGGTAAACTTTAGCGGCTTTCACCGTTAAATAAATAAATAAATGCCTTGGGAATTAATTAAACTATATGCCACATCTTTTAATAATCAAATAAATAATTTTTCTTCATTCAACACCTGGTTTTACTATTCAATGTATGTGTTCTAGATAAATATATAAACTGTTTTTACATTTGGTATAATATTTTTCACTTGTTTTTGTTTGTTTGTTTGTTTGTTTGTTTGAGATAGGATCTCACTCTGTCATCCAGGCTGGAGTGCAGTGGTGCCATCTCAGCTCACTGCAACCTCTACCTCCTGGGTTCAAGAGATTCTCCTGTCTCAGACTCCCCAGTAGTTGGGATTACAGGCACACACCACCATTCCCAGCTAATTTTTGTAGTTTTAGTAGAGACAGGGTTTCGCTATATTGGCCAGGGTGGTCTTGAACTCCTGACCTCAAGTGATCCACCCGCCTCAGCCTCCCAAAGTGCTGAGATTATAGGTGTGAGCCATTGAACCTGACCCATTTGGTATAATCTTTAAATTATGTAATCTCATGTTACATCAAGCCAGTATTTAATCCTGTCTATCTTTAGAGATACATATATTGAGAAAAGAATATATGGTCATTCAAACCTTTGAGATCTATTCCTCTAGCAGTGCTAAAGAAAACAAAAACAAAAACCAAACAAAACAAAAACAGCACATGTATTCCAAATACTTATTTTCTAATATCCCTTAGAAGGCAATAGGGTTTTTCTCATCACAATGTTTTTTTAACAATTGCCATATTGTGATTATCTAGACAGCAGGTTATATAGTATTAGTTACAATTCCAGTTAAGATTTTGGAAACAAGAGACATATTTACAGACCCTCTCCCAGAATGAAGTATTCCAGCCAGTCAGTCATTATTTCAAGAAATATATTGTAGTGTACGTTTGTGATTTCTCCCACAGGATCAAGTCCTACTTCCCAGAAATCCTCAGTTTCCATGTTGGGAGCCAGGAAAACTAACTGCACTGGGGAAGCATACAAGCTTGACTAAGCCAATCATATAGCCTATCCCCTAGGTAAACAATTATGCAACCCAAACATGAGTAACTGGTGAGAATCTCAGGACACTTAATGAGAATTATGGAGCAAACACTCTTTTGTCTGTACTGTAATAATATACAGCCAAGAGACCTAGAAGACCTAGAGCCATTTTTGCAACCATGTAGGACACTATTCAATGGATGGAATCAATACATGAAAGAAGTTAGATTTAGAAAAATAAATGAGAGCCTGATATAAAACTTCTGCATCAAATACTACCTGAATGTGAGCAACCTCTGTAAAGAGATTTGACCACATTAGGGGCATGTAATCCGGAGAGTTCCACAGGGTTCATTCTCAAAAGGGACCCCCCACAGTTGATTTAATGCTCCACTGTTGCTATTTTGAAATTCATAATTATTATCTTTGAAGCTGTGTTTGTAAATCAAGTCCTATGGGGCAGTGAAGCATATCACTGAGCATAGAAGATAACACTCAGCAGCATCCAGCACACATGTGATTTGGCCTAGCACACACGTACATGCCTAGGGCAGTCCAAGAAACTCTGAGGGGGAATCCCAACGAGAAGTTGGATACAAATCTGTACGCAACAGCATCAGCAGAAATAGCAGTGAAGACCACAGTATGAATGGTCTGGCAAGAGAAGGGAGAC
>NW_012103632.1:899618-929265 GCF_000951045.1 Mandrillus leucophaeus | reverse complement strand
TGCAGTGGTGCCATCTCAGCTCACTGCAACCTCTACCTCCTGGGTTCAAGAGATTCTCCTGTCTCAGACTCCCCAGTAGTTGGGATTACAGGCACACACCACCATTCCCAGCTAATTTTTGTAGTTTTAGTAGAGACAGGGTTTCGCTATATTGGCTAGGGTGGTCTTGAACTCCTGACCTCAAGTGATCCACCCGCCTCAGCCTCCCAAAGTGCTGAGATTATAGGTGTGAGCCATTGAACCTGACCCATTTGGTATAATCTTTAAATTATGTAATCTCATGTTACATCAAGCCAGTATTTAATCCTGTCTATCTTTAGAGATACATATATTGAGAAAAGAATATATGGTCATTCAAACCTTTGAGATCTATTCCTCTAGCAGTGCTAAAGAAAACAAAAACAAAAACCAAACAAAACAAAAACAGCACATGTATTCCAAATACTTATTTTCTAATATCCCTTAGAAGGCAATAGGGTTTTTCTCATCACAATGTTTTTTTAACAATTGCCATATTGTGATTATCTAGACAGCAGGTTATATAGTATTAGTTACAATTCCAGTTAAGATTTTGGAAACAAGAGACATATTTACAGACCCTCTCCCAGAATGAAGTATTCCAGCCAGTCAGTCATTATTTCAAGAAATATATTGTAGTGTACGTTTGTGATTTCTCCCACAGGATCAAGTCCTACTTCCCAGAAATCCTCAGTTTCCATGTTGGGAGCCAGGAAAACTAACTGCACTGGGGAAGCATACAAGCTTGACTAAGCCAATCATATAGCCTATCCCCTAGGTAAACAATTATGCAACCCAAACATGAGTAACTGGTGAGAATCTCAGGACACTTAATGAGAATTATGGAGCAAACACTCTTTTGTCTGTACTGTAATAATATACAGCCAAGAGACCTAGAAGACCTAGAGCCATTTTTGCAACCATGTAGGACACTATTCAATGGATGGAATCAATACATGAAAGAAGTTAGATTTAGAAAAATAAATGAGAGCCTGATATAAAACTTCTGCATCAAATACTACCTGAATGTGAGCAACCTCTGTAAAGAGATTTGACCACATTAGGGGCATGTAATCCGGAGAGTTCCACAGGGTTCATTCTCAAAAGGGACCCCCCACAGTTGATTTAATGCTCCACTGTTGCTATTTTGAAATTCATAATTATTATCTTTGAAGCTGTGTTTGTAAATCAAGTCCTATGGGGCAGTGAAGCATATCACTGAGCATAGAAGATAACACTCAGCAGCATCCAGCACACATGTGATTTGGCCTAGCACACACGTACATGCCTAGGGCAGTCCAAGAAACTCTGAGGGGGAATCCCAACGAGAAGTTGGATACAAATCTGTACGCAACAGCATCAGCAGAAATAGCAGTGAAGACCACAGTATGAATGGTCTGGCAAGAGAAGGGAGACACCTCATGGCTGCAGTGCGTGGAAGCTGGCTTGCCCTTTTCTCTAGCCTAGCCCGCTGGCATCTGTAAAAATGTTAACTCCAGGGACTGAGATTTAAAACTGTTGACACTCAGGCAATACATTTTGTCAGAAAATTACAATTAACTCAAAGAATATACTTGAACTTTGCAATAAAATATATTGAGACGTTATTAGAATCCTTCAAAGAGTTTGGAATTTCTGGTTTTGAAAACTGCTGCAACATTGCAAAGCAAATATTCAAGGGCTTAGATAAATAGAAATTAAATTTAAAGATAGTCTCATTTGATGGTAAATAACATTATATTCATATAAAGTCTCAGATTAAACAATTATTAATGAGATAATTTTAAAATTAATGTTTGCTTGCAATTGCAGATACAACCGTAGAATGCATAAACAGGCATTTGAATTATTTACAAATTATAACATCACTTTTGGTTTCATGAACAATCTTTACGAGTTAAGAAAATGTCAGAAGACAAAATAAAATGTCATTGTATAAATTTACACTTCAAGTTGAATTCAGAGTTATGGGCAATTGATTTGTATAAAGAATTAAATTCTTTTAGAAAAAAATGTTCCTCAAGAATCATCAGCTCTAGCTATATCAAAATCTATATTTTAAAATAATTTATCAGAATTTTTTTCCTAAGATATCACAGCCTATAAAGACTCTTAACACCTCCAGAAGCAGTTGAATCAGTTGGAGCTTTCTCTAAATTACAATTATCAAAAATTATTTGCAATCTTGATTTGCCAAGGGCTGTTGACATCAGCTTCAATTATATCAACTGAAAATCAAGCCACTAAAAATACAAATGTTGATAACCTAACAAAATGAATTTGCAGAAAAACAAGCCAAGAAAATACTATACTCAAGAAATATATACACTAAAAGCATTATTATTTATTGTATTACATAAAATTATGAAACTTAAATATTGTTAATTTTATAATTTGTAAATTTATATTTTTTATCAATCACTATTACCCCATTATGTATGTAAGCATAAAATATTTGTAATGTAAAAGTGTTTTTGATAGATTTACATGCACACCTTTTCCTGCTTTTTGAACTAGGGACTCTGCCTTTTCTGTTTCCACAAGGCCCTGCGAGTATGTAACCATTCCTCTGTGAACTTTTCAGTTATGTGATCCAGTGTGGTTCAAGTTTTCAGTATTTTCAGTACCCATAAATGAAATCATTATTGTCTCCATATTTACTGATCATTTTCTAGGAATGAGGCATCATGCTAGACATGACGCTATCATGATACTTGAGATCCATAGCTTAGTGGGAACTCAGAATGCATTGTGTTAGAAAAATAAGTTAAAAAAATGATATATTGGCATAAGTATCACATGAGACATATGTTTTGTGTATTTGGAAATAGAAAGAAGGTAGCATACAACCCAAACAAGAGTGGTCCATGAAGGCTTTGATGTGGAGCTAATGCCAGTTATGTCAGACCCATTCTATGAGAAATAAGTTGCTTATCTCAGTGGCTTCACACATAAACCTTTATTTTTCACTCATGTAACATATTGGTTGAACAAACAAGTAAGTGAATGACTAGCCATGTTGCCTTTAAAGTGTATACCTGGAATCCAGGTAGGGAACTACCTTCCCTAGTTAAAAATCATTTACAAATATGGAGAAGTTGAAACTTGTGTATATAAGTTTGGGGTTCATTTGGTTCTTAGAATCTGTGGCCTTATAATTTTCATCAGATTAAGAACATTTTTGGTGATAATTTATTCAAATAAATGTTTTGTTATGGCTTTCCTTTAGAAACTACAGTTATACATATATCAGGCCATTTCACATTGTCTCACAGGTCTCCTATGTTTCATTATTTCTTTTTTTCCCCTCTATGTTTTTAATTTTGAAGAATTTTTATTGCTATAACTTCAGGTTTGCTAATCTCTCCTTCTGCAATATCTAATCTTCCATTAATCCCTTCAGGTTATTTTTCTTTTTAACCCATCATACTTTTTATTTCTAAAAGTTCCATTTTGGTCTTATTTAGATTTTCTATTTCCCTCCTCAACATGGTCAACATTTCTCCTATCTTTTAAAATATATTGTATACATTTAAAATAAGAATTGTAATGTCCCTGTCTGCTAATACTTAGATCTATGTCAGCTCTGAGTTTGTTTTGATTGAATGATGTTTTTCCTTTTTATAGGTCATATTTTTCTGCTCTTTTGCATGCCTTACAGCTTTTTAAAATTATATGACAGATATTATAAATTTCACCTTGTTAAGTAATGAATATTTTTGTATTGCTGTACATTTTCTTGAGCTTTGTTCTAGAATACAGTTAACTTATTTGTTGAGAGATATTTTCAGGTCTTACTCTGTAGACTTGCCAGGCAGGACTAAAGCAGCATTTATTTTTGGCAGAATTGTTTCCCACTTCTCAGACCTTTCTGAGTATCTATTTGGTGGCACAACTGCTATGAAACTGTCCAGTCTGGCTGAGGGGCAGGTGCTCACTCTTCTTATTCTTGTGAGAGCTCTAACTATTGTTTCTTCTCATCTTTTGGAGTGGTTCTTTTTACTGTCTCAAGTAGTTTCCTTGAAAACATCTGCTGATCAATACTCCGCTGAAGATTAGAGGAGAACCTGTAAATCTCCTCTGCTCTCTCTGTGAACCTCTGCTATCTAGTATTCTGATGTGTGAACTCAACCTGTCTTGGTGTCCTCAGAATCTCAGCCCCATTTCCTCAACTCGGTGAGTGTGCTGGAGTCTACCTGGGTATCCTCTTCCTAAACTGTGACCTGGAAATGGCTTGAAGCCAGTAAGTTGGGGCAGTTAGTGTCTACCTAATTTGCTTCCTGTCTCCTATGACTCAATGCCATTCAATGCCTAATGCCCAATGTTTTGAAAATCATTGTCTCATAGATTCCATCTATATTTTTTGTTGTTTAGGCATGAGAGTAAATCCTGTCCTTGTTATTCCATCTTGGTCATTTGCAGGAGTACAAATTCATGTGTTTAGATAATTTCACCTAGAAACTGAAGAAAATGAGATACAGATGAAGTTCTGAATACTTTCATACTAAAACCAAAAAACAAAAACAAAACAAAACAATGAAAAGCCTATAAAATGGACAAAGCAGGAGTGGTCAAGGAAGGAAGAATAAGAAAAACGGAAAGACAAATACCAAAGGCTTAAGGTAGAATCAAGAATACAGTAGTAGTAATCAGTGATGCCAAATACCTCAGAAAAGTCAGAACTGGGCAAGAAAAGGAAGTGAGACAGTGTCCTCAGAACATCCTTGGGGTCTTGAGTTACAAAATGTTTGGTAATCAAGTGGAAGTGAATGTTTGCTTATACTTTGTATGTGACCACCTATATAGAATAACACCACCAATATAGAATAAATAGTCTTTCAAAAACTTTAACCATAAACTAAGTTTTCATTTTTGTTTTCCATACGGATAAGGTGGGGAAACTAGCAACTGCTCATCTGCTGGAAGAAAAGAGCCAAGCTATAAGATAGTGTTAAAGATAAAAACAGAAAAGCACATTTCCCAAAAAAAAAGAGTAGGCATCACTTCTGTTCATGCACAAGGAGTCTGAAAGGAGAAAGACCAGAACTGGTACAGACATATATATCTTCATAGCGTCAAGAGGAAGGGGGAATGAATATATGAGGTGTGGGCAAATCGTTTCTAGCTTTCTAGTATCTAATCTCTGCAGTATCTAATATCCCATTCATCCCTCTGGTTATTTTTTTTCACACATTATAGTTTTCATTTCTAACTACCTTTCTACTTTCTGTGAAGTGGGAAGGTTATTTGCTGAAGAAATGCTAAAGTAGAATGAAGGCCACATGGAAAGTGACAAAAATGTGAGAATATACATCCAAGGAAGGGGTGAAAAACCTGGTGATGGCCAAACAACAAATTCTAGGAACAGTGAAGGTATTGTTTGGTTTAAGATATGAACTGTAAATCTGAAGTAAAATTCCATGACAGTGGTAGGTTTTTTGTTTTGTTTTTGTTTTCCCGTCACTATGACACTTGTAAGGCATAGAAACAGAAACGGGTGTTATGAATGGAATCAAAGTTGAAATCTTGCAAGTGTATGTGATGGAAGAGAAAACAGGCAAGATTATGGTGACAGCCCAAGGAGTTGAGGGTGGAAAAGGGAAGAAAGATAAGAAAGGCTTAGCTGGGTCAGGGAGAAAAGGCACAGGACTGGAAATCGGGATGAGTGTGGGATGAACAAATTCAATATGAGTAAGCTGGTAAGAAATAGGAACTCAGAGAATAGGAAGTTTTGTGTAAGAGTCAAGTAATGAACTGACTAAGATTTCACAACTGAAAGAGTGTCAGTGATGACTAGCTCTACTGAGGAACTTTAGGTGTGGGTTGATGCTGAAGTAGGACGGAGATCATGCTTTCCTCATGAAAATCAAATTGCTAAGGTGCTGACTTCAACTTGCCAACAGCCCTTGTGGCTCCCACTGTAACTTGAGAGACCCAAAAGAGGGAGGCACATCCTAAGTTAGTTGCCAAATTCTCAAAAGCATATAAGGAAGTGTTGGCTAAGAGTAGTGAGGAATATGAGAAAACAATATCAACTATTCAAATAAGCGGCCTGTTGGTCAAGAGCAGAAGACACATTCCTATTCTCACTCCCAGAATTAAGCATGTGGAGAATGAGAGAATGGGTGGACTTCTTTAAAAAGGACAGTAACAGAAACTGCTTCTTAGAGATCTTTCCACTTAATTTCACGTATTGTATGTGTATACCTAATTGTTTCAACTTCAAAAAGTATTTTCTGACTTTGTCTCTGAACTCTGGGGAGAAACTTATTTAATTAAATCACACAGAGAACCCTAATAGGCTATCTACTGAAACAGGAGGAAAAGCATTTAGTCACATTAGTCAATGAGGGCAGTGGGGATGGCAGTTAGGAAAATCAGTTGGATAATAAGCACCCAAATCTCCCTGTGGATCTATCTGAAAAGCAGTGCTGGGAAAGGCAGGTTGCTGTCAGGAAGGCATCCAACTCTAAAGACAGTCTACCAAGGAATCTTTATTCAGAGGTTACTATGTTTTATTTGTTTTCATAAATATGAAATTTTAAATAAAGAGATATTACTTAAGTTGAAATGCATACCAACATCTCAACATTACTTGATATTCCTGTGAGGCACATCCTAAATGCTAAGAATAGCTTTCTTTCCCCTTTCCTGTCTCTTCTTTCCTCCCTCCTCTCTCTCTCTCTCTCTCTCTCTCTCTCGCTCTCGCTCTCTCTCTCTCTCTCAATGGGCTTGCAATAAGAGCAGTGACAGAGGGCAAGGCTCTGGGAATAGAGAGACTAGCACTTGGGGTTTAATGCTTAGCGTCTCTATCTTGAAACTCTTAATACTTTTATCTTTGTATTTGTGTGTTGCTGGTGAAGCTCTTTAGAAAACAGAGCATACCCACAGGTACTTGGAACCTCTGCTCACTAGCAGTTCCATCTCCTGCCACTTCCTCTGGACATATTCTTGGTCTTTCCCTCCCCTCTCCTTCCCAGGGTCTGCTGCTGTCCTGGGTCACCAGCTGGAGCCTGAGAAGGAGCATCTGGAGGGTGGGTAAGGGGTGCTCACCCTGTGCAGTCCCGGGGAGGGGTACAATGGTACTTGGTGGAGGTCATTCTTTACCCACCACTGATATGTTTAACTAGTGCTCACCCTCCAGAACAGAAGTTGAATATTCTTTGGAGCTGTTGGTCCACCCGAGTTGTTAGTCCACTTAAGTTGTGGCCCAGCTTGATGTTCCTGCCCTCTATAAAATAGAGTTTGTTGGTCTGGCAGCTTGAAGGAGAGGGGAAACACCAACTGGGGGCCGGTGCAAGCCTGCTTAGTTATAGGACAGGGCCCTCAGTTGCCTGTGAATATCTGCAATGGCCCCACAGGTATCCCCAAGCCTGAGGAAGAATGAGATTAAATGGTAAATTAAACATATATATATATATATATTTTTTTTTTTCAGGTTAAGAGAGACTTCAAAAGAAAGAAAAAAAGCATTATATTTTAGTACATTTACCAGTACTTGTTTTCTACTACTTAAAGAGGAGCCTGGCATTGTCATTATGCACTGAGCCCCACAAAGTATATAGCCACTCTTGCACAGAGTTATCAACATAGAAGATTTTAACAGTCAAAGCCATTCACATGCATTTGGCAGATTCTGTGGAAAGCTCATAAGAACATTTCTATCTTCTTTTATAGGTAAATGCCCTCTCCCTTTACATGGATATAGTTCTGTGTCTATTCCTGTCGATGACATTGTGAGGACTAGAGACCAGAAATCACATCAGATGCAACACTTAGAAATTGAATGACGTATGTTAAGTATTGCAACTTAATGGTTTCTTTTAAAATCTGTTAGAACTAGTCCCAGGAAAGTTAATTTGAATGGACACATAAAATCTGCCTTCCCTTAATCTGAGTTTCATTCCACCAGCACAGTCCAACAAGCACCATTTTTGTTCTCTCTTAGCTGGGTCAGGGAGAAAAGGCACAAGACTGGAAACAAGCACCATTGTTCTCTACCTCTTCAAACATCTACTAATGATGAGCTAACATCATTGAATGTTGCATCTGGTCCAAATTCTGTGCTTTGATGTGTAATCTCATTTAATCATGGAAATCCATATATCGTAGAAATTATCCTTATTTCTATTTCACATATGAAGAAATACCTCAAATGGTTTATGTAACATCACCAGCAATGAAGTGTGATGAAGTTAAGATTTACATATGGCCCATATTTGGCAATACAATAATTGGCAGGTTGGTCATGTCCTAATACACAGAAAATTCTTAATTTGAAAGTAATGCTGGGATTTAAAATTCCCATCTAATTTTTAGTTCATATATATGATTTCAAAAATTAAAAACCTATCTATCCTTTCAAATAATGTTTTAACTGATTTAAATCAGAAGATCCCCCCTCCCCCAGGCTTTTTTCCAGCTTTACAATTGACAAATAAAGATTGTATATATTCAAAGTATAAAATGTGAAGAGTTCATATATGTATACATTGTGCAATGACGACCACAATAAAATTAATCAACACATCTATCATCACCCATAACCACCCATAGTTACCATTTTGCATGTGGGGGATGGAGGTAAAGAAAATCTGCTCTCATCAAATTTCAAGTAAACAATACAAAATTATTTACTGTAATTACTATGCTTACATTAGATTTTCTATAACTTACTAATCTTATAATTGAAATTTTGTATTTCCCCCCAGTATTATTCAATATAACTTGTTTTGATATTTTGAATAAAGCTTTTATCACCCTTTATAACATTTATCAACTGATTTGCAAATAATGTGATTTTTATGCATGATATTATGAGGTATTAAAACATAAATTGTGTTTTAAAGGGATTTTTGTTCACAGTATAGTTGAAAATTTTCATTTTAGGCATTCTTTTCTTTCATACAGTATTCTGTGTTATAACACATATTCAACAAATGTGCGCAATTAAAATTATATTTTACATAGTAAATATCTTTTTTAAAGATTCCACTTGCAATTCATTTATTAAATCTAAAAAAAGAAATCAGTTCATTCAGAACTGAAATAATATAACTGGTTATTTTATTCATAGATTATCAAAAAATCTTACTAATTTTTTCAAGGAACTTTAAAAAAAATTGTTGTCATTTTAGTTAGAGGGGATTATGATTGTTTGTCTTCTACCTGCTTTTATTAAGGGATCTAAAGATTTCATGCAGATTACAGAAAGAACGCAAATGTGTTATCAATAAATGTGGTTAAACAGAAAAAAAAAAAAAAAAAAAAAACTTCCACAGATGAAGGGAAAAAAATGTTCATCTATCTTTGAAAAAGCGCTTTGTTTCTAGAATTTTACTATTGGTTCGGACTAGAATATATGTGCTCCCAACTGAAGAAAGGAAAAAACTTAAGTGGTAATTGCTGAAGCAGAGAGACCATTTAGATCAAAGAGATATTGTTTAAAGGTCTAAAGATAAAGTATATTTTTATTGTAGCTTTTAGCTTGCTTCAAGATCTATTGCCTTTAAGGTTGAAAAAAAACACTCCAAAGGGGGCAATAATGATTCCAAATACAGACATTATACTCTACTGATGATGTCCTTTCCCATCCTTCTGTAAGTGGTTTTCTGTTACTGATGTACACCAGACTACACTGTGTACCTTTCTTTATGAATAATGAAAGCAGCCATAAGCACAAGAACTATAAGGGAACTGCTGTAAACAGATACTTCTGTTTCATTACCACTGTTTTATTAACAAATTACTTCCATTAAACAGATTACGAGGTTGCAAAAAGCAATCCAGAATGAAATAGTTCAGTCCTAAATTTCATTTTGTAATGAATTGAAGTGATTTGCCTGCAGTAGGTTCAGTTCCTCATTGTTTTGTGACTGCATGAGTCCATTTTATATCTTGAATTGTGAGTGTGCCCTCTCCAAAAGGACTTTATGAATCACCTTTCCTGGGGGGAAAGGATGTTTCCAATTAAGTGAAATATACACATCTCACCTCCTAATGTGAAAAGGGATGTGCCATATATAATATACCTCACATTAGAACAATGTGCTCCACAGCCCCATGTTTTCTACTATGGTTATTCTACAATCCAATAGTTTGTGAGAAAACTATTGGCTTTTCAGCAGTCACAACTCCAAAACTTATGATTAGCATCACTTTAATCTTAAACCAGTACTTCACTTTTGAAAACTGAAACTTTCACCCTCTAAATTTCTTGGAAGATCTCTAAAGTGTTCTGTTTCAAACAATTTTAAGAGAAGGGAACAAACTATGGAAATCGGCTCTTACGTCTCAGAGCCTATAGATATTTAGGGGGGTTGTTTGGTATACAATCTTATTTTTTAGGATCTAATGAGAAGAGGCTACAGTTATGTTTGTTTTACTGTTGGAACTTTGACAAATGTTGGTAATGTATCAGTCCTGAAGGACTGAGACGTAACAGCCGATTTGAAGTAGGTTTGGTCTGTGGAAACCAGAAATCTGATCATCACAGTTGCTGAAAGAATCTCCTGCTGCAGGAAAAGCGCTCACACCAATACCTTCAGCTGCCCAGGCTCAGAAAGTAAGGGAGACTTCCTAGAATTGGTTTCCATTGGAATGAGTGCTAGATATAGAGTTGAATATACTTTTTTTTAAAATACTCATTTGAAGTTAAACCTCTATCTGTTCCTCAAAAGTTCCCGTATTTGCATACTATTGTGTTTAAACTTCCTTTGCATTATATATTTAAAAGACTTCATAAACAAGGTTCTGCCAATTGGACATTTTAAATGCTAACTTTAAAAATGTAATTAAATCCTGCAAAATACCAATATTATTTTTTAAATTTAGTTCTTTCATGATTGAGAATGTTTTGCATATTTCCAAAATAATGCAGTTGTTTTCTTCTTAGACACTCCAAATATTCATAAGAATTACTTCAAAAAACAGGGGAAATCAAAAAATAATTAAACAAAAGAAATTAGTCATGCTTTTACATTTCTTTTTTAAATACTCATTTGAAGTTAAACCTCTGTCTGTTCCTCAAAAGTTCCCGTATTTGCATACTATTGTGTTTAAACTTCCTTTGCATTGTATATTTAAAAGACTTCATAAACAAGGTTCTGCCAATTGGACATGTTACATGCTAACTTTAAAAATGTAATTAAATCCTGCAAAATATCAATATTATTTTTTAAATTTAGTTCTTTCATGATTGAGAATGTTTTGCATATTTCCAAAATAATGCTGTTGTTTTCTTCTTAGACACTCCAAATATTCATAAGAATTACTTCAAAAAACAGGGGAAATCAAAAAATAATTAAAAGAAACTACTCATTCTTTTACATTTCTTTTTTAAAATACTTATTTGTTTTAGAAAATAAGTATTTTATGTTTATATGGTTGTCTCTTTTTTTCCCAAAAAATGTATCATTTTAAAAGGAGAATTCTCGGTAATAAAGTAGAATTATAAAATCTACTTCCCTCAATATTAGATAAAATGAAAAAAATAGTAACATCCAAGCAAAAATCTCCAACAACTATAAGCAAAGTTAGAATTAAAATTTGATGTCATAATCTTTAAAAAAGTTTGACCAAGGTAAGAAATAAAACCTACTGCGGCCGGGCGCGGTGGCTCACGCCTGTAATCCCAGCACTTTGGAAGGCCGAGGCGGGCGGATCATGAGGTCAGGTGATGGAGACCCTACACCCTCCTTGCTAACACGGTGAAACCCCGTCTCTACTAAAAATACACAAATTAGCCGGGCGTGGTGGCGGGCGCCTGTAGTCCCAGCTACTAGAGAAGCTGAGACACAAGAATCGCTTGAACCCGGGAAGCGGAGCTTGCAGTGAGCCGAGATCGCGCCTCTGCACTCCAGCGTGGTGACAGATCGAGACTCTGTGTCAAAAAACAAACAAACAAACAAACAAAAACCTACTGCATCAATGTTTATGTTATAACACCTTGATGTCATTTTGGGCAAGAATGTGAGCCAAGAAAATCTCCAAACTTCTCAATAGTATCAAATTCGAAACTAAATTGATAAACGTAGTTACTAGAAGTCTAGGAAAAGCAGCGGTTCAAACCTTTCAGAATAAACTCTCCTAGCCATTTTCAAGTGCTGCAAGAGGAACCGTAGGGAATGATTCAAGACCCCGAGTCTTCTGCCTAGGGATCCTGATATACTACTGCCTAAGTAGAGAGAACCCTGGCTCATAACATTAAATAAACGAAAGTTAAGCAGTGCTCAGGATACCCAATGCAGGAAAGAGTTGCCACAAAACTCTTTCTTCAAAGTGAAACAAAAAGCCCGTATCTCAAATCACAAAGGTAGTTGAATGTGGAGGAAAATAGCTTTCAGAGAGGGCACTCAAGGAGTCAAGGAGAATTGATTCACAGGATGCAACAACAAACAAGGGTTTTGGCACAGTTAACCATATTCATGAACAAGATGAATAGAAAATGCATGGGAAATTAGCAAGCATAGCAAGGAGAGAGATAAAGGAAATGCATGTCACTTTTATTTAAACGTCAAAGACCCCAACCTGAAAGAGAACTCAATGCAAGGGACGAACGAAAAAAAAAGATATCTCTTTGCCTCACAATCAAGAAAAAACAGTGAGCTTATAGCTAAAAGGATCAATACAAAACTTATAGAAATAAAAACTAAAATAGAAACATTGTGTTCAACTAGCCATGTCTGAAAAAATCAAAGTATTTATGTAAAAAAGGCTTCCACTGGGAAAAAACAGGTAATCCAACAAATGAAACAAACATTTAAATAAAAGTATGTATGAATATTAAAATGGTACACGACATTTAAAAAAATATGGTGTAGAATAAGAGACATCAAAATATATTGCGATTATACTATTGAAGTAGAAAAATGAAAAATTCTTCAGGGTCCATGCAGAAAATATCAAGTCACTCATGGAGATGAGAGGTAGGTTTAGTCACATTGGCTGTAGATTTTTTCATAACGAATTGCAGACACAAGTGAACGAATTATCTATAGATCTGAAGAGAATATATTATAACACAGTAATACTATAAACAGCTTTTGTTGGCTTACATATGACAAAACAAAAATGTTCTCAAAATATAATGAACTTGAAAAATCTGTATAAACCTGTATACTAAGAGACCAATAATGATGTGCTCTGAATGTGTTATTTCCGGATAGAGATAGATTTTGGTTACTTTATTTGACTCTTTTCATTGCTTCTTAAAACAATGTTGACATATTAGTTTGTATAAAATAATTAAATGATTCTTCTGAAAAGTTTAAAATGCCATTTCAATGATTTGTATTCATTTTGGGCTATAATTCAATTATCATAGTTCATATTTCATTTGTTTCTCAGTTTTTTTGCTGTCAATCATATTATGATGAATATCTTTATCCTATATATAAAACTTTGTGTCACTGATTATTTCTAGGAACTGATTCTAAAAATTGCTATTTCAAAGAATAATATTTTAAGATAATAATGAATTGCTTTACAGAGAGATTGTCCTCATTTACCCTTCTATTAAAAGTGAAATTCCCTGTTTAGCTTATTATTATGATTTTCATATTTCCTGAATGTTTGTGAATTACTGTTAATAAGTCAGTTTGATTTTAATAGCATTTATAATTGAAATTAAATATTTTTAATTTTTATTTTCTGGTCATATTCCTTATGTTGTCTTCTCACATCCACTGTCTATCACTAGAATGCTTTTGATAAGATTAAAGATACCAATTTTTAGTTACATTCCTTATAATGTTCCTAGTTCTTCATTTACATTCAATTTTAGTAACATTCTTCAGTACCACTTATTTTTATTTAGCGATATATTAAATTTGTGTTATTTTTTAATCATTTCATTTTTTTCCTATCCACAAATCAGTTCAATATTGACCTGTATTTTATTCAGTTTTCCATTAATATTTTCATTTTATAACTTTGATACTTTAATCAACCTGAAATTTATTTTGAGATACAAGATAAGAAGAAATCCTAATACAACTGTTTATAAGAAATAATCTTTTCCTCAGTACAGTATTTTGGACAATAACTTTATTTTTTCATAATTATTCCTGGAAATTAATTTTTCCAGATAGCTTGGCAAAAATTTTGGTAAGAGACAAAATCAGTACCACGGAGTTTTACTTTGTTTTGTGTAAACTAATAAAATATTTAGAAAGAATTGATTTTTTAAAATCTAAGGTTAAACTGTGATTATTCATATATTAAAATTTAATTGATAACTGTAAAATTTTTGTAATTTATTATTATATAATTAGTTTTTTTCTATAATTATTCCAATGTCATTTTTGTGACTTTTTGGAGGAACAATTGTAAACACAATTATTTTTCCATCTTTGATGACATAATTTATTTTGAGTATTTATAGTCAAAAAAATACTGAACTTATATAAATAACAAGTAGTGACTAAGGCTTTATGTAATGTCTATATATCCATTAGATATAATAGATATCTATATATTATCTATATATATTGTATATTTTACATAAAGTTTTAGATAAGATGTCTTCAACCTCACCCTTTTCCTTGAAATAATTGGAAACAGAACTCTAATTCTATTTCATCATTCACTGATCAGAATTGCCAGCACAATTATGAATGTTTCTGGTAAAAGAAAGTAAGATCATTTTATTATTAAGTTGAATTAAAATGAACAAGGATGTAGGTTATTTATTATTCACTATATTCATGGAATCTCTCTTATCCTAAAATAGCTAAGTTTTTAATTACAGAATAATTGAAATCTTCTAAAATGCCATTACAAAAATATAAATATGTTTACAAAATTTTCATTTGGAATGACTTGCTTCATATTACATATTCTCAAATATTAAATCACCTTTGTCATATTAGAACTAACTTTACTTATTATTTGTATAATGTACTGCTGAATTATATTGTTAATTTTTTTAAAAAATTGAATAAATATTAGGAATGACCTGTCATTTTCTTTTTATGTGTTTTGGAAATGGTTAAGAGTAGAATTTTGTTAGTTTGAAAACATGAGAATTTACTATTTTGTGTTTTCTGCAGTTGTTTACACAGTATGATGGTTTTTCTGATAGTTGAAATGTTTTGAGACTTTATCAGTTAACACTTTAGAAAACTGTAAATAATTTGTATCTGCTCAGATATAGATTCATTTGAGATTTTAAAATAATAACCCAGATAGCAGTTAAATTTATGTTTAATTTTGGATATATACCTTCTTCCCATACCTAATATTTTAATATATTTCGTGTTCTCTCTCTCTTTGATGTCTGTGTGTGTATCCAATGATACAAGGATTAAATTGAATTAATTCTGTTTCTATTTTTTATCAGTTTCTGCATTTATATTATTTTGCTCAAAATTGTTTTTGTATGCTATTTTAAACAGTGTAATAGAATTTGTAGTTTTCTCTTTTTGGACTTTCTGTTCTAATTAACAAAATGAATCATTTGGTATATTTGAACATTTTAAAAGTGCAACGTTCACATGTAATGTTTATTAAACAGTTTGGATTAATATTTCCATAAACCATATTAAACCAAATTTCCTCCTTAAACCATACACTACTTTTAAAGGATCCAAGGTGTCCAGGCGTGGTGGCTCAGGCTTGTAATCCCAGCACTTTGGGATGCCGAGGCGGGCGGATCATGAGGTCAGGAGATCGAGACCATCCTGGCTAACATGGTGTAACCCCATCCAAACTAAAAATACAAAAAATTAGCTGGACGTGGTGGTGGGCACCTGTAGTCCCAGCTACTAGGGAGGCTGAGACAGGAGAATGGCCTGAACCCAGGAGGCGGAGCTTGCAGTGAGCAGAGATTGGACCACTGCACTCCAGCCTGGCGACAGAGTGAGTATCCATCTCAAAATAAATAAATAAATAAATAAAAAGGATCCAAGGCATATATGATTGAATTAATCAAATCCGTAAGTCACAATACATTAGTATCATTACTCCATGAATGCCCTTCTTTTCCTTTATTTTATTTACTTTTAAATAATGTAATGAACATATGACAACTCAGCATGTGACACAAGAATTAAGCAATCATCATTAACTTATGTGAGATTTTCTTCTATGTGCTTTTTTTCTATTCAACTCCCCTTCCTCCCAATATGTGTGTGCGCGCTTGCGTATTTACATACAACTGAATAACAAATTGTATATGTTACCTATTTTCAAATTTTATATAAAGGTGATCATACTGCATGTGACCTTCCATCCAATACTATTATAATAAGATTGCCTATGCTATTACAATAACTATAATTCATTCATTATGTTTTCTGATACATATTCTATTGTATGATTGTAATGCAATGTATTTATGTATTTATCATATTCTTGGGATTCATGATGTTTTAAATTTTCTCTGTTCAAAAAAATACTTTTCTGAACCTTAATTGTACATGCTCCTTGTAGATTTCTGAAAGAGTTACTCTTGGATAAATACTTAGGACTTGAACTGTTAGGGTTATAGGGGAAGCAAAAGCTCATTTTTACAAAACAATGCCAAATTGTTTTCCATACTGATTGTTCCAATTTATGCTCCTGCCAGCATAACGGACCTCTGTGATCCACATCACCTGTAAAATTCAGTATAGTCAGATTTAATTTCTGCCTTTTGAATGGGACTGAAATCATATCTCATAGTTATCTTGAATTATACTTTTATTCTTACTAATGAGTTCAGCACATCTTCATATCTTTATTGGCCATTTGTATTACTTTTCTTACAAAATATCTGATTATGTCCGAATATTATTTCTATTCTTTTTACTTGTTTTCTGATGGTTCCATAAGAGTTCTCATATATTTTGAAATGAATGCTTTGTTGTCTATGTACGTTGCAACCATTTTATGTCAGTTTGTGTTTTGTCTTTTCATTTTCTCTGAAATGCATTTTCATGACCTAAAGTTCTTAATTTTTATATAGTCAAATTTGTCAATCTTTTATGTATGGTTGCTTCCTTGTTTCTAGTTAATGAAATCCCCATTTTCCAACTCTTCTTATGGATAGTCACTTCTTTGCCCCAAAACCTGCCATGCCATATCCGTCCTAAAGCAAAATTCCTCGTAAGTATGGGGTCTATTTTGTGATTATTCTCTTCTATTGGTGATTGCCTATCTCTGAATGACCCCAACACAGTCTTAATATTTTGGTTTTATAAAAGGCTTCTTATCTACTTTTCTTCCCTCTTTTCTTTTTCTGGAGAGGGTTCATGTTTTTGATCCTTTGCACTTCCATGTACATTTTAGAAACAGTTTATTGTTTCAAGAAGCTTGTTTGAGGTAGTTTGACTCTAGATTTAGGAAGTTTGACACATTTAAAATATTAAGTATGTCTATGCATGAACATTAAATACCTCTCAAGTTATATAAATCTTCATGTAAAGGTTATTCTGCATGGTAATTTTTGTGAATGCTAACGGTTAGCATTATTTAAAGCTCTTATTAATTTACAGTTATTTTTTAATATTGTTGCAACAAAGATCTACATTTTAGGATTTATTGATTATTTTCTCTACCATTTTTTGGTGATAGATTTTTTTCTGTAAATATAATATAGATATATTTGATGGCTTTGTATAAACATATATAAACATACTTATATTAAAATTATTTATATGACAAAAATAATTAATATACCTGTTTTTAAACTCCGTTGATTTGTAAAATATTGATGATGCTTTAAAGAATCCCACTAAACTCTTTATCTGTGTTTCATTGTTTGCAGCATTTGTATGTGTCATGAAGCTATCTTGTTTCAAGAAAAAATATTAATAATTTTTCAGCTTCATTGAAGATTGCATTCACTTCTATTGATATAAGGTAAACATTTCTTTTTTGGTTTAATATTTTATGCTTCGAATTGTTGTTTAAGAAGAATTCACTCTCTGTTCTTATTTTTCTAGTGATAACCTCATATCCTTGACCAGCCTTTCATTTTAACTCTTTCTGATATATACTGCAAACAGAGGTGGTTGGATTGTTATTGAAGATGTATTTTTAGGAGTATATCTAGATTGTTTGCTTTTTGGAAGGAAGAACTGTCCTTTAGATGTTTTTGTCTCCCCTGAACAATCTCTACATTGTTCTGAATATTAGAGAAAGCCTTTAGAATTTTGCTATTAATCCTGAAATAGCATATTTTATGAATTGTCCATGTAAAAGGTTACAGTTTAAAATTCTTGGGACCTTTTATCTCAGATATTAGTTTGCTATCACACTACGATTTAACCTGTCTGTCTCACATTGTCTCTAAGTGAAAAAGAAGGAACATTGTGTTTCTTCATCAGGAAAACAGAAGTTCTCAGAGTAAAGACACTTAGTGAAATGCTGGTTAACACTATTATGTCGTCCATAAAACTTAGCACAGGTGCTACCAGTTTTTCACAAAATAAATTTCCAGAGCCCAGACAATACTTACTGATCGTAGAGGTCACAGTTTAAATTTTTGCTGAGACGGCATTAAAGCTTCACCTGATTCAAATCTAGCCAAGAACCAGAGAAATAAACAAATTGGTTAAGTCTGCTCAAGGTGACAAGCTGCCGGCTGGCAGACAAAACATTTAGAAACTAGGCTGAAAATGCTACATCTAATTTTACTTAGGATGTAAGAAGAGACCCAGAAGACTGGTCTGTTTACTGGCAATGAAACATGTATTCCCACGCTTAATTCTCAGATCATCTGGGAGGAGGAGGGCTTGTAGAGGAAGAAGGCAGCTCGTTTCCATGGATGTTTACCAAATTATTATAAAATTGTGTGTGATATAATGTAAAGTTTGACACAGAGAATGTCATATTTTTGTTACAGAAGTAAACATTGTTATTTAAAGTTTCTAACAGGAAAGAAAGCAAATATTTAGCATTGTAAATTATAAGATCGTATGTACATTTTTTTCTAACAACTTTCTATTAGAGTATCCAGAAGGTTCAGAGGTATATTTCTTTCCATTGTTCATATGCTATGCATGCGAACACATCTCATACATTCTGGTGGTAGAATAAGAATATGCTGCAGATAGAGAGGGCAGTAAAAAGTATACAAGTTCTAGTGGCTTCACAAGGGCAATCTAAACTCTTCCAGGGAAAGGCCCATGACATAAAGTCTTGCTATACAGACAATGGTAAATCTTTCCACTTGGCTTTCTATTTTCTTTCAGGCTTTGATTAGCAGGTCATGTAATTATTCATTCATTTTTGGAGTTGTGTGGCCTCTAGTGGTATGTAGAAATATCATACAATGAATATTACAAACCTGAACATGTCTATCTCACAAGACTGAGAATTCTAAAAGATGCTGAGTATTATTTTAACTTAAAACAATTAGATATACATTACTTTGACTTCATAGGCTGTTCTTATTTGATAGTTTTAGATTTTGGTATCCTGTTAGATCTAAAGTTGCTGTTATCCCTCTCTGTATATTTGTTAGAAAATTATGTGAAAATAATTATTCTGGTTTTCTTCATATTGTTTCTTAAATTTTTCCCAGGTATCAGTGCCAATATTTAGAATTTATAAGAAGATGTTTTCCTTGAATAATAAAAATTATTTTCAAGAGCATAATCAATTTTTAAAATTTTGCTTAAGAGTTTTCTAGGCATTTTGCCTTTAACTCAAAATTTAGATGTAATTTATAATATATTTTTTAGATTACCTATTTTTTACCGCAAATTCTGAGGCTTCTATTTACAAGCCTTAATACCAGATCTGACAGAATTAATGTGCTGATGGAGAGATAGCAAAATTAATGTCACTATATTGTGTTCAGTATGGAAAATGTCCACTCACTTCTTGGTCTAGAATCTCTATATGTTGAAAGATCTTAAATGGCAGGGTAATTAGGCTTGTGAATCAATTTACTAATATGTTCATCAAGAAATATTGAACTAGCTAGTTCATATCTTCAAAATATATTACTGTTTCAACTTCATTCTGTATTTTAGTAAATTGGATCTGTTCCCTATTCTGATAAAGAAAAAATAGTATTGATTCTAAGGGGGACTCCAACAAATAGGAAAAATGTATATCTTGCCACAATAGGCAGTTTGGCATTAGTGTCTTTCGACATGTGGCACTAAACGCAGTACAGGGATTACCATTGGGACTGCCAAAAATTTTTTTCTGTGACATTCTTCTTTTCTATTTTAAAACCTTATGGATTCAAAGCCTTAAAAAAACACTGAAAGCAGATGGTAATATGTTCCACAGTTAAAATATTTTCAAATTTATTACGAAGTATTCACCTGCTGCTGGAGCTATTCACTCGACTACAGATTTCAAAGACATTTCTCAATTCATCATGTTTACTAATACAATTCCCCTCAGGTTTTAATGAAGGAGTTTATAACTAGAGATTAGAAGATAAAGACAATGCTGTTTTTAGTGAGAAACACGAGGTGATAAGAAAATACAAACTAGGTGTCTACTGATGCCCTTTGCAAGAAAAGATTATTCTGCAGCTTTATCACACTTAAACTTTATAGGTTAGCTGAAGAAAATGAAGCATAGAAATATGTGAGCTATTTACTGGCAGTTATTGAAAATGGGTTTTTGATTTAGTTGCCAACTGAAAATTCGAAACAAAATAAAACCCTTTCATGGCCATCAGCAAATACGACTTTCTAAATAAGAATAATGAATATTGCCTACATAAATGATCCTCATGTTAATTCATCCAAGATCTTTTAGAGCCAGAATAGAACTATTTTAATAGAATTCTGATACTCTAACATTAAAAAGTCACTTGTATACACACATAAAACCATATTATATAAAAGCCTGAGAAAAACTGCATTCCCATGCTGAAATTGACAAGGGGAGAGTGAATACTCTTTGAAAGAGCAAAATTCTTCACAGTTGCCAAAATCCCACAATTCTAATATTACCAAAGTATTTAGTGATGGGGAAAATTGAACTCTATTTGTTTGGAAAAAGTTTCTGGGTTGAAAGGGAATGATAAGAAGGATATACTCTGAGGAAAGTGTTTATATATTGGGGTATATTTTTATGTCAATAGAGCAAGAGGTCATGTTTGAGTTTCAATTTCATTTTATTCTTTTATCCATCAATATTTTTTGGCCATGTTGCTTCTTTTAATATTGCATTATTGGTATTTTCAAGTATGGATACAAATATAGAAATTAGTATGATGAATTCTCACATATGCAACATCCGTCTTCAACCATATTAATACCTTGTATTCTTTATTTGTTAAGGTCAAGACACAAAAAGTGTGGTTAAATAGGCACAATATGAGACTAGCATCAGAAATTTATAAGCCTTTTAGGGCAATGCTTAGCAATCACACCCCTCTACCCCAGCCAAATACAACTAGGTCAAACACTCAAATACAGATTTTAGCTTTGTTCACAGGAGGGTGTTAAAGCTGAAAGGTACGTTAGTTACTAATTTATTAAAACTTAAATACTAAAAATACTAAGAATTTTAGCCTTTATTTGCCTGCTACTATATACTTTCTCTTATCCTTCTCTTTCCACAATTGAAAAATGTATAAAGACAAGTAAACAAGTAGACAGATATGTATATACACACACACAAGTGCTGTGATAAACCAATATTTATACACGTGTAAATACTAATATATAGCAAACTGATACATATCAGTTTATAATTTTTATATATATAAACTATATAGAGAGAGTAAACTGTTATTTTTATCTGTAAATAAACATGTTTATATGTTTAAATATATTTATATAAGAGTAAAATTGTTACATTTATAAAACAATAGAATTATTTATTTATATTTATATGTTTATATATGTTTATTTACATGGATATGAATATCAGTTTACTATAGCAGTTGGTAAAAGTTTTAAAAATAAAATATTCTTAATACCAGAAAATTTGTATTTAGGATCCAAGCACCAAAGCTTGATTTTCTGCCAACCATTATACTACAGAGAAGTCCTCAAACTCTCAGCCTTCATTTACAGACCTTTAGAAAAGAAAAGAGGAGGCCGGGCGCGTTGGCTCGCGCCTATAATCCCAGCACTTTGGGAGGCCGAGGTGGGTGGATCACGAGGTCGGTAGTTCAAGACCAGCCTGGCCAAGATGGCAAAACCCCGTCTCTAATAAAAATACAAAAAACATTAGCCGGGCGTGGCGGCGGACACCTGTAATCCCAGCTACTCCGGAGGCTGAGGCAGAGAATTGCTTGAACTCAGGAGGCGGAGGTTGCAGTGAGCCAAGATCATGCCACTGCACTCCAGCCTGGGCGACAGAGCCAGACTACGTCTAGTTTTGGTCAATATCTCCTTAGAGTTACTTCTGGATTTAGTAACTCAGTGAAATTCAATTAAAATTCAAAGTTACTTGAAATGCTTACAAAGTTGGAGGTAATATCTCTAAATAATCTCTAAATATCTCTAAATATTAAGAGAATTTTATTTATAAATATTACGTTCAACTTGCCGTTTTATATAGTTTTAAAAAATCATTTCCATGCAGGGTAGCGTGAGTAGATCTCCCAGTTATCTTGTAAAGAGCTTACCTGTCACATGTTTATCTCAATGTGGAATAATATCAGAAAGAACAAAAGACAAGGTCTTTGTTATGAATGGCCATATCTGCTGCCTCAGTGGAAGAAATTCTAAGATGAACCTCTGTGTTTTGATACTTCTGTATAGCCTTGAAGTAAACTTTTTTTTTTTTCGTAAACCTTTCTTGTTTGACAAAGTTCAGCTTGACTTTCTAAATAAGATTAATGCTTATGGTCGACACCGATTATTCTGATGTCAGTCAATGCTCTGTTCTTTCCTCGGTTACTAAAACAATATTGGTACCGGCAGGTATAAAACACACTTTCCAACACAGGCAGACAGTGAGTTCTGTTTGGAATCTGAATTCAAATTAGGTCTCATATTAATTGCAAATGGTAAAAAACATTTGATTTCGTTTTCTAATTAAGATTAATGATGGTGGTTTGAAGAGCTGATACTAAGTCCCTGGCATTAACAGCAATCATTTGTCAACTGTGGCAAACATGCTTTTCTTTTGAAGTCCTTTTTAGCCCAGAATAAGAGCTGGCAAGAAGGTGGTGTTGAGAGGTGCAGAAGATGCTATAGCAGCATTTCTGAAGACTGAACCACAAATATATGGAACACACAACTTCTCAGAAAACACCATTGATTCAGAAAGCACATATCCATCCAAAACCTGCTCTCCAGAAAAAGAGCTCAGTATTATGAAAAACAAGGGACTCCATGTTCTTAAATGAGATTGTATTAAAAGTTACAAATAACTGGTAAAAATAAGTGTTTCCTATTAAAGTGCTTCTGGATATCTGTTGATTATGAGTGAGATGATTTACGTAGAGTGCACAGCCAGAGCACAGACACACCATCTGGAATTACTAACAGAGAAACCCATAAAATCATCGATGTATTACATGACTTACTGTCAGGCCTCCATGGAGTAGGTATCATCAGATTCTAAAGCTTCACATTTGGATCACTTTAGAACTTGCTTAAGACAAAACATGTTTCATTCAAAAAAGCCCCTCTTTTTGGATTGTGTTGCGTATACTCTGAAAAAGAATTTCTCCGAGCTAGATGAAAGAAAATCTGGGGAAACTGCAACCAGTTTTTTTTCTCTCAGCTGCTTTGTCAGTTTTAGACAACCGCAGAAATTATACAGTGGATTTTGTTCCACAATCAGTAACATACGTCATGTCTGAAAATATAGACCTCTTTGGAAAGATGATTGCTTGGTGCTCGTAGGATTTTGAGGTGGTGGTTAACGTTTTTTTTTGTTTTTTTTTTACAATTATAGAAACACAAGAGAGCTTTTGTGTGCCAAGACATACATGTTCTTTAGGCAAACAAAAGTGGAAAATTTTAGCACGTTTCACATTAATAGAAACAGAATAGAATTTGCTTGAGTTCTATTTGTGAATGGCATTATTTATACAGCTGTGAATTGTATTGAAACACGACAATGTGAGAAAAATCTACATTCATTGAATTAACCAGCTGACTTCTGTTTTTTTAAATGCATACTCATCGTAAAATCTAAAACATCTTTTTTTTTTAAATATTGAAGGCTTTTAGAAAATGTTTCAAACTTGTTTTATTATGGTATAACTGCTTTTGAAATGAATTGTATACCTTGACTAATTGTATATCTTGACTTTCACACTTCAAAGGAAAGATACAATTCATTGTATACCTTAACATATCTTTCCTTTCAAATGTGAAGAGCTTTTTCTTCTCTAGCCCTAAATAAGGGAAGAATCATACTCTCCAACTCTAAAGTATCTCCTTAAATGTATTGGCTAGAGAGGATTTACGGGTCATTATCTGAAAATCATTCCCACAGCACATCCAGATTTATCATTCTCACAACATATCCAGTTTTATTTATCTTTCTGAAATGCAGAAAACATTATTTCTCAACATTTAAATTACTTTAATTTTGCAGATATTATTAACATGTTGTGATCAAAATCCAGTATTCCTGTAATCATTGCCAGTGCTGCCCTCAGGTCTGTATACTGAATGGGCTTCTTCAGTTTCTGCCAATGGCAAAAAAAAAAAAAAAAAAGTAAACAAGTGTACTATGCAACAGTTAAGAGCACACAGAAGTGAGCTATCTCCATCACTGTCATCTCTCATCTGTCAAAAAAAACAAAACAAAACAAAAAAGCGGATAGGCCGGGCAGAGTGGCTCACGCCTGTAATCCCAACACTTTGGGAGGCCGAGGCAGGCGGATCATGAGGTCCAGAGATCGAGACCGTCTGGCCAACATGGTGAAACCCCGTCTCCACTAAAAATACAAAAATTAGCTGGGTGTGGTGGCGGGCACCTGTAGTCCCAGCTACTCAGGAGGCCGAGGCAGGAGAATCGCTTGAATTCAGGAGGCAAAGGTTACAGTGAGCCAAGATCACACCACTGCACTCCAACGTGGCAACAAAGCGAGACTCCATCTCAAAAAAAAAAAAAAGTGGATAGTCTTGAGTTTCTAAATAATACCAAATTTTCTACTCATAAATTG
Organism: Mandrillus leucophaeus; assembly: GCF_000951045.1. Lineage (NCBI taxonomy): Eukaryota > Metazoa > Chordata > Mammalia > Primates > Cercopithecidae > Mandrillus > Mandrillus leucophaeus. The sequence goes on along the minus strand of NW_012103632.1, from coordinate 904,214 downwards.
CTGACTTTTTATATAGGTCACTGGCCAAACTCAGTTGACCTACTGACTTGTTTTTCCTTATCTTTTTTTTTCACCCTTATAGGATCTTTCGTTATAGGCATTTGACCTTATCAAGTCTTCCAAGACAGGTGAGATTTTCTGTTATATTTTATTTCCTTATCCAAAGTATCCCAAGTTCTGTAGTCTATAAACTGATATTGGTATTCGTTTTCTATTAATGCTGTAACAAAAATTTCCACAAACTTATTAGCTTAAAGCAACACACATTTATTACCTTATGTTTACATAAATCACAAGTCCAGCATGGGGTCTTACCATGCTGAAATAAAGGTTTTGGCAGGATTGCAACTTTTTTTGTTGTGGGCTCTAGGGAAAATTTTGTTTTCTAGCCTTTTCCAGCATTTAGATGCCACCCACATTCTTCCATTGTCAAAGCCAAGAATGTCACATGTCTCTGACCCTTTCTTTCTTCCATTATCATATCTCTTTCTCTGACCATAGCCGGAAAAGGTTGTCTGCACTTAAAGACTCATGTGACTAGATGGGCCCAGTGAATAATATAGGATAATCTTCTAGTCTCAAGGTCCTAACTTTAAATTACATCTGCAAAACACTTTTGCCAGATAAGTAACATATTCGCAGGCTCTGGGCATAAGGGCGTGGACAACTTTTGGGGTAATCATTATGCCCGTCACAACACTTGAATAATTCTAAATCTAATTTCCTATAACTTGGTTGTCTAATCCTCAGATCACTATGTAATAGTGGGGGTTCAGACTTGGTAGAAGAACTGGAAGACATTTGAGGAGGATCAGTATATACATATATGGCCCTAAAATGCATACTTTTCACAGGATAAATAAATTAATTGCTTTAATATGTTAATAAAAGAAAATTAGTGCTGTACCCCATTATTTTAATTATGTGCTTCCAACCAGCAGCTCAACCAGTTACAGATACATGTCTTGTCCCTATCTCTTCAGTTCCTAGTATAAATGGAACAGTATGTAATCACCTTTAACGCCAAGACCCTACTTCTCACTCAAGTCTCATGTCTGTTTTGCTGCATGCTTTGACATAATCTTTTCATTCTTATATTCTGGTGCTTTCATAGAATTTTAGACCCGCTATTTTTTCTAATTAATAATGTCTGTTCTCCACAGGTTTGTTCTTCAGTCTGGCTGAGCGATCTTAAACTTAATGTCTGAATAATTGCCTTCTAGGCAGTATCTGTATGTCGTTTCCACTTAAGATTGCACATATAGTTACAACCTTCAATTCTGTTTTTGTCTTTTTAATCATGAAGTCTCCCCTCCAGAAAACAAATGTCATTCTTACATTATGACAGTTTGAAGACGGTTTAAAAAAGAGATTATTTATAAAAGTTGCATCACACTACAAAGAGACTGAGATAACCCAGGCCTAGTAAAGGCCGAATTGTAATCACCCTTGGTAGGTCCAAAGGAACAAAAAGAAGAAATGATGACCAGAATATAGTCAGCTCTCTGTATCTGCATGTTCCTCATCTGCAGTTTCAACCAACTATGGATAAAGAAAAAAATAATAATATTTTTTTTTCTTTGAGATGGAGTCTCATTCTTGTTGCCCAGGCTGGAGTGCAGTGGTGCAAACTTGGCTCACTGCAACCTCTGCCTCCCAGGTTCAAGCGATTCTCCTGCCTCAGCCTCCTGAGCAGCTGGGACTAGAGGTGCATGCCACCATGCCAGGCTTATTTTTTGTATTTTTAGTAGAAACAGGGTTTCATCTTGTTAGTCAGGATGGTCTAGCTCTCCTGACCTAGTGGTCCTCCCAAAGTGCTGGGATTACAGGTGTGAGCCACCACACCCGGCCAGAAAATATTTTTAAAAACCCAATAAAAATAACAATGCCACAATAAAAAAAAAAATATATATATATATATATATAGAGAGAGAGAGAGAGAGAGAGAGAGCGAGAGAGAGAGAGTAGAGTATAACTACTTACAGAGCATTTACATCATAATGGGTAATTTAAATAATCTAGAGAAGACTTAAAGGAGAATGTGTGTAGATTATAAGCAAATACCACTTTATATAAGGAACTGAAAGTTTCAGTATCTGCAGTGAGGCAGCGGGGAGTAGTGGTTCTAGAACCAACATCTTGCAAACACTAAGGGGCAACTATAGAAAGAGCATGAAAATGAGCTAAAGTAATCACCTCCATGCTAAGGTAGATAAAATTAATACTGCACCCAGGGATTTGTCAAGATAAATAGAAAGAAGAAATTGAAGATGTTGACGGCAATACCTATTGAGGTCATGTGTTGATGAGGAATTTAGCAGAATAAGAGAGTTATAGTGTATAAAATATAGTCTACATCATTAGGTAAAGAGCTGCCAAGAAGAAGAAAACGGAAAAGACATATAATTCTACCATCTTTTCTCCAGCTGTGCAAGTGCTACATATCTGAAAGATGCCACTAAATGCTGGTTGAGAACTCTAGCAAAAGGATGTAGTGAGTTTTGCTAGAGTCTGGCTGCATATGTTAATAAAAGAAGCTTAAGTAACTCAAAGTGTAACTGCACGGAAAAGGCGCTCAACTTTGCTGACATATAATACACGGATTGAGTTACAGTCATAATGTGACAGTTAAAGTTACAAGGAAGGTAATGAATAATTCAATTAAGTTTAATTTATATCCTCAGGTTACAGGGCTAGGCACTGTTCTAGATATCAAGATTTTTAAGTCCATGCCATTAAGTTTAATGGCAAAGAAAACATATGTTTGTCAAAACAGTACTAGAAAGAGTAGGAAATGCAAATTCCCAAAGGAAAGTACAGATAAAATACTATGTGCATCGGGAAGTGGGGTGGTTAGGGAAAGGAATTATCATATTGATCTGTGGGGATGAGAAGCTATGTCACGAATAAGAAATCTGCATTTTCTCTGCATCCCCAGCTCTGGTCATAAGACCTGCTACATAGGTGTATGTGAACTATAGTTTGAGTGCCTAACTGAATGAGGTAGAGGTTGAGGCAAAATATAAGAAAGCATCCAAATACATAAATGAGGAGCAGTAACATGCATCAGGGCACCCAAGAAGGGAATTGTGAGTGTGTTTTGGAGAGTAATAAATTGTACTTTAACAGCAACATACATTGTGTAGGGACAAGGATGCCAGGTGTGTGGTTCTGCACTTTATGATGTTCAGCTGTGCTCTTCTCCACAAACCTTGTGCCCTGGTGTGCAGAGTGTGTCCATTCAGAGGAAGGAGGCTTTTTCTTCTCACAAGGGCAACCACGTGCTCCAGCCCAGATTTGTGCCTTCAGGTTTATATGTTCCTAGAATTGGCAGATACATCTTTTGGCCTTTTTAAAATGTGTACAGCTGCTAGTGGTGACTTTGTGTGAGAAGGTAATGAGGAATTAATCTTAAAATTAATTGAAGCCACGTAGCAAAAGATCTTGAGTATTCCTAGAAGATGTCTTCATAGTTCAGGAAGCAGTGAATGACTAATCAGAGAGCATTTTTAGCAGAGGAGGCCATTGTTGAAGCTCTAAATAGGAAGAGAGAAGAATGGTGAAAATAGGTAGAGGAGCAGGTCATAGAGTTTTGACTTAGTATAAGAAAACAGTATATTTATTAGATTAGACCCAGAGATTGTGGTAACACTGTGATGAACAAGTTTGGTCAAATGTGGATCTACATCTGCATTTCACATCATCTACATGTGAAATGAATATTTATGACTAATAGGAAAAAATCACTTCTCTATATATACATTTTATATAAATAAGACAGAAAGTTGTACAATAAAACAAACATATTAATAAGACATTTTCTATAAACCTTGTACTGGCCAGCTTGGCTTTCAGGAGTACAAGGATGAATAAAACGTAGTTCCTGCTATGGAGAATGAGAATAATTAACACACTAATATGTATCTTCTCTTGATGTTTCCGGAGACTGACTATTTTAAATTAAATGTTTCCATATTGATGGCAAAGTGAGAGTATCTTTTACTACGTTCTGTTTTTGCCTAGTTTCACTACTTTTTCATTTTTACACGAGAAAAAATTCAGTTCAAAATTGTGTAACAATACTTTTTATGAGATTTAAAGTTATATCTTAAAAAAAACAACTTTTAAGTGTATATGCAGACATAAGAAAAACTCATGCATATGTTACTCCTGATTCATAGACTGGACCACCTTTAGCCTTTAGCTTACCACATTATTAATAAAAAGGCCAAATTAAAGGATATGCATATTTAAGATATATGTCAGTCACTACATTTTTCAGTAGGTATCAAAAATATTTTTTATTTGAATATTATTTGTAATCAATTTATATCCATTTCATGTTGATAACCTCTGTTGGCATCTGAAACAAAGTCAGAATTTCATTGAAAACAATTGGAATAAAGAGAGCTCAGTTCAGGATGAGAATAGATCAGGGCATAATTCAAATTTTTGGTAGGAAGGAAAAGTTAGATATTTTTTATTTGTCCCTCCCAATTTGCTGTTCACATTTTTCCTGTTTTCAAGCCAGAAGTCTCATCTGTGTGATCACAGCAGTTGACTTTCTGGCTTCCAGTACAGTTTAGTCACGGAAAG
>NW_012103632.1:870068-899568 GCF_000951045.1 Mandrillus leucophaeus | reverse complement strand
ATAGTTTGAGTGCCTAACTGAATGAGGTAGAGGTTGAGGCAAAATATAAGAAAGCATCCAAATACATAAATGAGGAGCAGTAACATGCATCAGGGCACCCAAGAAGGGAATTGTGAGTGTGTTTTGGAGAGTAATAAATTGTACTTTAACAGCAACATACATTGTGTAGGGACAAGGATGCCAGGTGTGTGGTTCTGCACTTTATGATGTTCAGCTGTGCTCTTCTCCACAAACCTTGTGCCCTGGTGTGCAGAGTGTGTCCATTCAGAGGAAGGAGGCTTTTTCTTCTCACAAGGGCAACCACGTGCTCCAGCCCAGATTTGTGCCTTCAGGTTTATATGTTCCTAGAATTGGCAGATACATCTTTTGGCCTTTTTAAAATGTGTACAGCTGCTAGTGGTGACTTTGTGTGAGAAGGTAATGAGGAATTAATCTTAAAATTAATTGAAGCCACGTAGCAAAAGATCTTGAGTATTCCTAGAAGATGTCTTCATAGTTCAGGAAGCAGTGAATGACTAATCAGAGAGCATTTTTAGCAGAGGAGGCCATTGTTGAAGCTCTAAATAGGAAGAGAGAAGAATGGTGAAAATAGGTAGAGGAGCAGGTCATAGAGTTTTGACTTAGTATAAGAAAACAGTATATTTATTAGATTAGACCCAGAGATTGTGGTAACACTGTGATGAACAAGTTTGGTCAAATGTGGATCTACATCTGCATTTCACATCATCTACATGTGAAATGAATATTTATGACTAATAGGAAAAAATCACTTCTCTATATATACATTTTATATAAATAAGACAGAAAGTTGTACAATAAAACAAACATATTAATAAGACATTTTCTATAAACCTTGTACTGGCCAGCTTGGCTTTCAGGAGTACAAGGATGAATAAAACGTAGTTCCTGCTATGGAGAATGAGAATAATTAACACACTAATATGTATCTTCTCTTGATGTTTCCGGAGACTGACTATTTTAAATTAAATGTTTCCATATTGATGGCAAAGTGAGAGTATCTTTTACTACGTTCTGTTTTTGCCTAGTTTCACTACTTTTTCATTTTTACACGAGAAAAAATTCAGTTCAAAATTGTGTAACAATACTTTTTATGAGATTTAAAGTTATATCTTAAAAAAAACAACTTTTAAGTGTATATGCAGACATAAGAAAAACTCATGCATATGTTACTCCTGATTCATAGACTGGACCACCTTTAGCCTTTAGCTTACCACATTATTAATAAAAAGGCCAAATTAAAGGATATGCATATTTAAGATATATGTCAGTCACTACATTTTTCAGTAGGTATCAAAAATATTTTTTATTTGAATATTATTTGTAATCAATTTATATCCATTTCATGTTGATAACCTCTGTTGGCATCTGAAACAAAGTCAGAATTTCATTGAAAACAATTGGAATAAAGAGAGCTCAGTTCAGGATGAGAATAGATCAGGGCATAATTCAAATTTTTGGTAGGAAGGAAAAGTTAGATATTTTTTATTTGTCCCTCCCAATTTGCTGTTCACATTTTTCCTGTTTTCAAGCCAGAAGTCTCATCTGTGTGATCACAGCAGTTGACTTTCTGGCTTCCAGTACAGTTTAGTCACGGAAAGGGTTTTTATTCTCCAAACTTCCTCTTTGCAGGGTCACCTTGATTTGGCCATATTCCAATATGGGGCCTCTCCATTGACTTTCACCTTAAGTACAATCACCTCTCACATCCACCAGAGATTGGTTGCATAACCTTTCACAGATAACAAAATCTGCAGATGTCAGATCTCCCAGTCAATCCTCGGTATTCAAGAATTCTGCACCTATGGATACAGAGCCCATGGATATGGAGAGCCACCTGTATATAATACATTGTACAATGTGTATAGGTACAAAATATATACAGAGAGAGACACATTAGAATATATATAATATATGTATATGAATACATTCTCTCTAAATATATATTGTTTGGTGAGTGATGAAGTGACCAGTTATGAGCAGATGTTGATAAAGATTAAGGGAGAGAAAATATTAGGAAGATAATTCTAGAGCTAAATATGTCAAAAAATAGGAATTCCCAACCAACTCGTTTTTAGTCCATCCTCAAACTCATTCCCAGGGAGTATAATCAGTCCAACTGAGCAATAATCCCTCATTAGGAATCTACACAATTTTATTACTAGAATCTGTTATCATTCTTTTTTCCGGGAGGAATACCGAAGGAGATAACAGATATACTAAATTCTCCAATTTCAAATCATTTTTGGCAATTAGTAGGGAAGAAGGTACAAATAAATAACAGTAACTTAATCCCCCCACCTTTTTTTCAATCACCTTCTAGCTTAACTACTCCCACAGTGGCTTGTCCATATTCAAGTGATTCAAATGTGCCCCACTCCCCTCCACCCATTTCTACTTCCCTATACATTGGTCTTTATCCTTGATATTATTTAAATGGCTTATGGAAAAGTCCTACATAGTGACTGGAAATTGGAGAAAATTATTGAACATCTGTGCTTCATTTTCTACTTCCCCATCTGTAAAACTTGATGTCATAATATTTATCCAATACCGCACAGAAGTGATATAAGAATTTATTCATGTTGGTAAGGAACACGGAGAAGTAGGGCACAGCAGAAGTATAAAATGCTGTCATTATTTCCTGACAGTCAGGTCAAGCTCTATAAATAATATGGTCAGGCTCTGAGAACCATATTATGGTCTATAATGACTTGCAGGTGGGCCTCAGTCAAGAGACTTGGAGCTCTCATTTGAAAGTGTCGTGTCACTGAGGCTGTGTAAATGTCATCATGCACATTTTGTGGTGGTAGCCTTTCAACTCCATAACTCTGAAAATTAAGATTTTACTATCCCAAAACCAATGAGAATGTACTGTGGTAAGGATACAAACTCCATTTTATTTTATTTTATTTTATTTTTCTTCAAGATAGACTTAATGGAGAACAATTATCCTAAAGGTTCATTACTTCATTCAACACATATTTATTGTGCACTTTCTTCATTCTCTTCCTTTTCTAATGACAGCATACAAGAAAATCATTTAAACTGAAACTTCTAAAACTACTTAATCAAATCTTACCTACAAAATGGAATTTGTGGCCGGGCACAGTGGTTCTTGTCTGTAATCCCAGCACTTTAGGCGGCCAAGGCAGGTGGATCACCTGAGGTCAGGAGTTCAAGACCAGCCTGGCCAACATGGTGAAAACCCGTCTCTACTAAAAATACATAAATTAGCTGGGCATGGTGGTGGGTGCCTGTAGTCTCAGCTACTCAGGAGGGTGAAGCAAGAGAGTTGCTTGAACCCGGGAGGCAGAGGTTGCAATGAGCCGAGATTGTGCCACTGCACTCCAGCCTGGGCAAAGAGCGAGACTCTGTCTCAAAAAAAAAAAAAAAAGTTAATAGAGCATCTATTTTAAAGTATATGAGCTAACATGTATACGTATAATTTAAATTTCAAGATGAGAATCACTCACTGTGGAAAATGTTCTTAGATGGCATTTAATTTACATTGTGAGTAAAGAAATATTACGTTTATAAAATTTGAGTCACAAGTTTCAAAACAATCAAGCTTTGAGTTATTACGTTTACAACATTATTTTATGTATTTATGATCCTTTATCCTAATAGTAGATTTCCTTTAACAACTTGGGTTATGAAACAAAAACTATAAAGTAAAGCAAAGTTTAAAATTTTTCTCAAAAGTACACAGTAAGTTAATGAATTTATGATGCAATCTGTCAATTGAAATTGATTTCTTTGACTAGTTTTGTAGATTTGAAGGAATAATCCTCATTGCTACACTTAACAACGAGACTACAGAAATGAAAGTTTTCCTTCTCTAGATATTGACACTGATGACTAAATTAAATATGCAAAGTTAGAGTAAAACAATCATAAAAGTAAAGTTGAGGAAAACCATGAGGAACGAAAATTTTGGTGACTGATATGAATAAGTTTTATTTTTTATTTATTTTATAAAATGGTCTAACATTGTCAGTTATTGTATTAATGACTGAATATTCGTCATTGGAAAGATTTTTCAAACTGCTCAACAAAACTACCATTAAGTCACAGAAAATGAACAACACAATACTGTGTTTCAAATGTGTCTGGTATCTTTCAAGGGAATAGATTACAAGTCTTGTCTTGGGACTAAATACATTACATACCATAGGCCTTTGATATATTCTCAGATGCTTTGACATGTGGTTATTACATCATCTGCCTTCAAGGTGAAAGCGGAGGCTGAGGAGGAGCTTTGAATCATGTAATTATAGTAGTCATTTGCCACTTCCTGGGTCAGCAAAGTAATATGAAGTGTCTCCCGCTCTCTAAGTAGATCAAAGGTTACTTGGTGTTTTCATAATTTTAGCTAAAAGACGTCCCTGCCACTAGAACCAGAGTTTATACTTTCAGATCCCCTGACAAACAATAGGCTAAAATATGTGAGAACATTTATCAAATTGAGCATCATCCTAGAATGACCCCTTTTAAGAAAGCTTTCTTCAAGGTATTTATAGCAGAGGTCATTGTTAGATTACCTGTGACTCAGAGTATTATATCAATATGGAACTTCTGGAAAATCCTGAAGACTTAGGGGCAGAGGCTGTGTCTTTCATATGCTCATTAAACAAAGCTACAGTGACCTCTCAGACTACCTCTATACCTGCCATATCCTGCACTATTCTCCCTTGCCTCTTCTGCAGAGAGGGACAGCAATTGTTGTAGGTGCTAGAGAGACTGGTGAGCCAACACTAAAACCCCTCACCAGGGAAAAATAGAAAAACAAGTCCCGTTGGCTTGCCTATATCAAAATATTTTTCTCCAGTGCAGGTGTCCACATTTTACTTGACACTTTACTCCACAGAACTACAAGGCAGGAGTTAAATAGAGAAAGAAAATCTCCTCCCTTCTGCCACATACACATACACACCCACACACACACACACACACACAAACACACACACTTTAACTCCTACCACTACCCTATTCTTTCCTTTATTCTCAGTCCAGTGTTATCCCCGATCTCTTCCTCTAGAGAGAAGGAATTATCTGATGAACCACCTCAGAAAAAGGAGATCTTAACATTCCTTAAAGCTATTTACATTTGCACTTTAAAAGAACGTTCAAAATAACTAAAAATTAACTTTTTCCACAAAGGTTGGAAAAATATGAATTACTAACAATATCTCAAGCATTGTGAATTTATTCCTTCAAACAATCACTGAATACTCACTCTGTCTGAGTATTGAAAGACACTGGAGGATACAACAGTGAGCTTAAAAAGACACACTCATTGCCCTCAGAAAGCTTCTAGTCTAAGATGGGATATGGAAATTTATCACAATCCCCCCACTACAAATGAGACAACAGCTGTGAAAGAAAGTTTCTATGAAGCTGTGGGACTGAAACAGGGAGAATGTGGAAGCCTATCCTAAAATGGGAAGACTGAGCTGAAATCTGAAAAATTAAGAGGCAAATAAATAAAAATGCGTGTAACTCATGGACTTGAAAAAAACCATTTCTGTGGAAGTGTAGAGTAGGGGAGACGTTTGTACATGATGACGTCAGAGATCAGATTATTCGCATAGTGTGGCCATGTAGGTTCATCATACAAACCAAGGCACATTTTAAAATGAAACAGGTTCTTACTAATAACAACAGGCACAGCTGGGGAAGGTACCAAGTAACTCGGGTACCTATAGTCGCCCTCATTATAGACCACCTTGAAGTTTCAGTTTTTATCCTAAAGGCAAAGGAGCGTCCCTAAAAAAATTTAGCAGAAAAAAAACAGGTTTGAACTTGCATCATACTCTGGCTGCACTGTGGAGAATGGATAGGAGGTAAAAAAAAATACGACAGCCGTTTGTTCTAGGATGAGGGCATTTAAGGCAGGGAGGAATGGTGTTGAGGGAGAAAAAAGTAACAGAGTAACTCCTGAGATTCTGTCTCATAACTGGGTAGATAGTAATCATATTTATTAAATAAGAAACCTAAAAGAACCAGCTTTAGGCTAGGGTTAGGCATAGGAGGAGGATGCCCATTCCAATTTTAGAGTTTAGGATGCCTTTGCGAGAAGAAATTATGTAAAATGAGTTAAAAATAAAGTATTTTGCAGATGAGAAATTCAGAGCAAGAGATAGAAATCTGTGAGTCATTTGCATATCAATGGTAATTGAAGCCATGCTCATAGATACTGCCTAGAGAGAGTTCAAATAGAAGAAGAGAAAAAATAATGAAGCCTTGAGGTATTCCAGCTTTTAGAATGGATGAGTATAGGAGAATGCTACTGCAAAAGACTAAAAAAGAGTTGCTTATGAGGTACAGGAACACTAGCAGAGGATGATGCTTTGGAAGTAAAGGTAAGAGAGTAGCTGAGAGAGGAAACAGCAGTAATGAGAACTGACATAGGTCAAGTAAGGTGAGGACCGAAAAAATGTTATTTATTTATCAAAATGGGGCTTAAGGGCATGCATTTGGTAAATGAATACCTCTTCCTTCATTTACTGTCTGGGTACCCTAGAGAAAGCCACATAAACTCTCTTCATCAGTTTCCCCATCTATAAAACGAGGATAAGGATGCCAACCTACTCAAAGGACTATTTTGAGCAGTGCTTATCATAGTGTGCCCTGTGGACATGTGGGGATCCTAGAGGTATTTTCAGGAGCTTTGTGAAGTCAAAACTGCTTCCATAATAATGTTTAGACATTATTTGCCCTTTTCCCTGTGTTGATTCTCACAAACCATGGTAGTAACCCTAAAATGTATTATCATTGTATTTCTCTTATAATCCATTTGCAGTTAAAAAAAAAAAAAGTCATTTTCCTTTAAGGAGGTTATTGGTGAATCACTAAATAGTAAAAGTATTAATTTTATTATATCTTCATATTTTGTGTTGTATAATGACATGTGCAAACCCTGCCAAGACATGCATATCTCAGGAAACCTACATTTTCCAAGTAATGCATGATGTTCCAAAATTGTACATGGGTAAAAATATTCATTCAATGTGCAAAATGTTCCAATGGATTCAAATGCAACAGACTATGAAAAAATGTATTGACATGATTTCAGACTCAACGTTGGAAATAACCTTTAGTTTATTGAAATTATCCTTCATTTTCCAACTAGATATCTAAATGAAGCTGGAATTCTTCATATGCTTTCTGAAAACTTCAAAATTACAACAGATTGAATGCAAAGGAAGATAGGGAAGCGTAGTTGTTTTCTATTAAACCAAAATATTAAACAGTATAACTCTTTTCATGACATTGCTTTTATGTTGGAAATATTTTATTTTTATTTAAAATGCTATTTAGGTTAGCACGTAATGGATTCATCATTATGGTTGTTAAAAATTAGTAAATAAATAGTTTAAATTGTCTTAATTTTATTTTCTAATGTGAAACACAAATAACCAAAAAATCCTACATAAACAGAAGCTGTTTGTTTCTTCAGTAGTTTCATGAGTATGAAAGAATTCTGAGACTGAAAACTTTGAGAATCACTGGTTTGGAGGATTTTGCTAAGTATGGGTTAATACTTGTGAGGTACTTAAAACTGCTTCAAAATTCTATATATGTATGTTGATAAAATGAAAGGTAGGTAGATAGGCAATTAGAGAGACAGAAACACAATCATTGATTAAACCAGCTAATCTGTTTTTGCAGAAATATTGAGGATGGTAACATATATAGAAGAGAGAGAGGAATATTTTGGAAACACAAACATCACCCATAGGCAAAGCAATTTTCTACCTCCTCTAGAATTTGAGCCTGTATGAAAACACTGATGTGTTATTTCATTTGCTATCATGTAGATGTGTCCTGATGCCTCTTGTAAAGAGAAAACAGGAGAAAAAAAAAATCAATACAAGAAAAACCAAAGACTTGATAGGGCAGTGTGATAAAGACGGAAGCTTCAATGAGAATTCCATAAGATAAGTCAGTGTTTCCGAGAACGAAAAGCACTCTGAGAAACAGAACGCAGACACTTCATTTTAAAATAAAGTCTCCTAATCTGATTTTTCTCTGTGAGAGAAATCAGTTTCTTCTCTTTATCCTAGCAGAGTCCTTGAATGTACCTGCTGTTTATAGCTATAAAGTAAGTCACATAGACAAAAAGCCTCTTTCTCATTTCTATGAGTCGAGGGTTGATCTTTTCATCTGAAAATCCATCAGTAGATACTAAAGAAATTTGAAAACCTGTGAAGAGAAAATGGCTCATGGTACATGATAAATGCATTTATGGAAGCATTTAAATATATTCAAATTATGTATTTGGCAGTCTGGAGCTCTAACACCCCATGTCTTCTGTGGGTAGGGGTGAGGAAAGGGCAGAAGAGAGTGGTCCTTAATCTTTTGTGAGAAAGAGAGTCACTAGTTCTTTGAGAATCTAGAAATCTGTGGACGGTTGCCCCAGAAGAAGATGGAGGGACATAGTTTTTTAACATAGTTTCAAGGACGTTCACATCCTACCTAAAGACCGTCATCCATAAGTCTTCCAAAGGATGACTAGAACCGAGGAAGATCATTTAAGAGCAAATTGACACTTCTAGCACCATTCTCCACTAAGTTACTCTAGATTAACACACCATAAGCAGTCTCTGAGTGCCTGGCATATAGATGAGGATTAATAAAATAATAAATTGTAGTCATGGGACAAAACACTTATTTGGTACAGTTCCCTCACTTCACATAAGGAGAAATTAAAATCTAGAGATGCTAAAAGTCTTTCTCAGAGTTACAAAATCTATCGTAGAACTAACTGACTTTTCTCACACTCTTGTTTGTTTTCAACTCTCCTAAAAATAGTTACATATATTCAATGCATAAAAAGATTACTATCTACATACCACTGTATTCTAATCTAGGAACATATATTATCAAAGCTGGAAGACTAGGTAGGGAAGGAAAATGTTTCAAATCAGGAAATGAAGAGCACAGTGGTAAAATAAAAGTTGATGAGTTAAAATTAAAGAGCAGCAATTGCACCCACAAGTTGTAGAAAACAACATCACAAGAATGAGCCACATACAGTGGAGATGCATAATTGCTTGGATCAGTCACTCAAAATTGTAACCATTTGTTAAATTCAAACTGCTTTTGTATCAGTCAAATTCATAGCAGAAAAAAGATATTACATCAAAAGGGGTAACTGATGAGAGGTATCAAAGGGACTATTTATAAACATGGGTAGTGTCAAGGTAAACCAATAAGAGATGGTGCAGAATATCAGCGCTTGCGACATGGGAATCCGTTACACTTTTAGGACTGAAGGGGCAGCTGCTGTAAAGGAATGCAGTAGGTAGGAGCTGTGGGAGTGAACGCCCGCTACCTCACTCTCCTTTCACCCTCTAATCTCCTGCCCATGCCTAACTTGATCAAACCAGAAGCCAGAAGGCAGGTGTACCTATTGATGCATTTCACAATAACAACACCTCTATGACTGAACAAAGTGGAGAATGATGGATCCGGAGGGATAGATACCTGGAACACCCTGAAGCACAGTGTTGGATCCTCTCAAGCTGTAGAAAACTCAGAGCCATTCCTTGAAACCCACCAAGTTCTGTGCACAAGCCCTTATACTTCCTTTAAGGAATGGCACTGAATAAAGGGAACAACTTGACTCCGTATTCAATGTACACTAATGCAGTGTTAGAAATCACCTTAAGCTAATGGGCTGTGGAAGGAATACAAGGATCTCATGCTGTGTTTCAAAATCTAACATTACCAGGCAATCATAGGAGATCAAATAGTGCTTCCTAAAGGAGTTGCTGCATGAAAGAATAATGTTCAGCATTCTAGTGTCCTAATAGACACTATAGATTGTAGAACTTTTGAATAAAGTAAGTGATTGAGGAGGGAGGGGAAGAGTCCACCCCCAAGATTATTGCTTGCTACTTCTCCAAAAGAATCACATTGATATTGATCAGTAGTCTCTTAGAATTGCTTTCTCTTAAGGCTATTGGGAGTTCAAGACTGATAAGGGAAAGTCGGTGGAAACAGCTGACAGAACTACAACACCTAGCTCTCACATTAGCAAAAAGTTGTGTGTGTGTGTGTTTTTTTTTTTTTTTTCTTCTGAAAGTTATCGAAAAGCCTAAGGCAGCTGATAATGCCTGGGATGAAAGATCCAATGCAAGGGGCCATCTGACTCTGCTGGGACTAAGAAAGGCCCATAGGGCATTGCTCACATATCTACTTCCCACCCCTTGCCCATTCTTGAAGACCACAATAAAGAGAAATAGGGCTGTAATCCTTACTGTTTTAGTATCTCTGGCAAGAGGACAAAAGTTATCCAAATGTCTCATGGGACAAAGAGGAACAGTACTAGCCTGTTGGAAATTTGGAATCCCAAATGAATACTGAAGTCAACCTTCGGATTATCAGTAGTGAGAGGTGCATGAAAGAGGTTTAGATGTCATTTTACTTTGTAGTTCTAACCTTAGTCAAAATAGATTTTGATATTCAAACTGAAGTATAATCCTTCACTGCTATTCTTACTTAAAACTTCAATAACTTCAGCAAATTGTGCAGACAGGTGCCTAAAGAAGCTGATATTTATAAATTAGTATTTTTCTTCACAGGACTATGGACCCCAATACATCTCTTCTAACTGGAATCAAGTTTCCTGATCTGGACTCCTTTGTCCTTTTCTAAGCCATATGTTCAGAGTACATGGAGTCAGTCCACTATGCCAGCTGTGTTCTTATTATGTGAAATGCACTATAGTTTGGAAAGCATACTTGATACAGGTTAGCAGAGGTATGCCAACAAACGTGTGTGTAAACAAGCGCGGTGAACTTAATAACTGGGAGAGCAGGTGTTGGATGGGATATTCTAACAAGTGAATTTTCAGAACAAAGACTATTTCTAATGGTAAATAGAGTTACCTTCAAGAAAATGTAGAAGGGAATGTTGTTTTTTACATAAGTTGAAAGTCAGCGGAAGTCATTGATGATCTTAGAGAGTTATATAAGCACAACATAATCTACCTAGCTGTGTTTCAGATGCAGCAAAAATGGAGGGAAAATACTCTCATATTAGTGTGAGAGAAAAAACAATTTAAAAATTCTGTGAGTCAAATTTGAAAAGAAAATTTAAGTCAATCTTATTACTGTGTAAAATTATTCATTTCATCTCCCTGGAAAAATATGCACCCCCCTCCCCATTGTCATCTGGTTGTGGCATGTGACTCATGGTGCCCCTCCTTGCCTTGTTAAACTCAGGGATAGACAAGTGATGTGTCAATGAAATGTCACTGCTGAGCAGAAGTTGTAAGAGCTAGCATGTGGGTCGCTACATCTCTTTCCTCTCTTTGGAACAAGTGGTAATGTTCTAGATAGAGGCAGATCTCAGCCAAAGTCCTGGAGTGAATATGCTGAACAGTAGCTTACCTGCAATGGATGCATACCACAAAGAAGAAATACATTTTGTTATTGTAAACCACTTAGATTTTTCAGGTTGTTACCTCAGCATAATCTAACCTATTCTGTCAAATGTAATGATGTCTTGGAAAATTCATGTTAAGAAAAATGATTTTAATCTTTTTCCCCCCACTACTGATGAAACTTTAAATAGCTTGTATTCTTTATTGTGCTTCTAAATGAGGGGATGCATCCAATCAAAAAGTCTAAAATAAATTATACAGTCACTCTAAAGGTACTTAAGACAATTCACCCAGATAAAATTACATTAAATTGGTTATGATTATTGTTGTGTATGCTCCTTACACTTTCAAGCAACTTCTTACAAACTAGCTACAAAATATTTACCAAATAGCTAAGTACGAAAATAAGATGCTAGGTCAGGCTTGGTGGCTCACGCCTGTAATCCCAGCACATTGTGAGTCCGAGGCAGGTGGATCATCTGAGGTCAGGAGTTTGAGAGCAGCCTGGCCAACACGGTGAAACTCCGTCTCTACTAAAAATACAAAAATTAGCCAGGCGTGGTGGCGGGCGCCTGCAATTGCAGCTACTCAGGAGGCTGAGGCGGGAGAATCACTTGAACCCGGGAGTCGAAGGTTGCAGTGAGCTGAGATCGCATCATTGCACTCCAGCTTGGGTGACAAGAGCGAAACTCCGACTGAAAAAAAAAAAAAAGAAAAGAAAAAAGAAAAGAAGAGAAATAAAAGAAAAAAGAAAGAAAATAAGATGTCAGTCATCTTTGGTGTCACTTATTACCAGAAGTCTAAGGATTATATATAAGTCTGTCAAATAAATGCAAAGAAGCCAGGAGATGTAAATTCAGCCTGAATTTTGGCCAGTGAATAGATTCCTTTTTTTTTTAGGATAACTGAGCTATACAAAGTTGGATATTATTTACTATAGATGAATTCAAATACCCAAAGAAAATTCAGATTTAAAAAAGCAAGTTTCTAATCAACACGAATCCATTTGGAATTCAACGTTTCACCACATTAATATGATTACATGTGTTTTTCAAGGCATTCTCTTAGACCTTTCAAAGACAAATAAAGCACTATGGACAGTATAAAGAATATGCCCACGGGAGTCAGATAGAAATGGACATAAACTCCCTCCTGAGGCTGGGCACGATGGCTCATGCCTGTAATCCCTGTACTTTGGGAGGCCAAGGCAGGTGGATCATCTGAGGTCAGGAGTTCGAGACCAGCCTAACCAATATGATGAAACCCCATCTCTACTAAAAATACAACAATTAGCTGGGTGTGGTGGTGGGTGCCTGTAATTCCAGCTACCAGGAAGGCTGAGGCAGGAGAATCACTTGAACCTGGGATGCGGAGGTTGCAGTGAGCAGAGATTGTGCTGTTGCACTCCAGCCTGGGCGACAAGAGGGAAATTCCATCTCAATAAATAAATAAATAAATAATTCCCTCTTGACCTCTTACAAGCTCCATGACCTTGAGTAAATTCTGTTTCCTCATCAGTAAAATGGGAATAATAGCCACTGTACCTCTCCAATTTTGCATTGCTATAAAGAAATACCCGAGGCTGGGTAATTTATAAAGAAAAGAAGTTTAATTGGCTCATGGTTCTGCAGGCTGTACACAAAGCATAGTACCAGCATCTGTTTCTAGTGAGGCTTCAGGAAGCTTCCAATCATGGGAGGAGGAGGAGTGAATGAGGGAGGCATGGATCCCAGACTTTTAAACAACCATATCTCGCGTGAACTGAGTGAGAACTCGTTTAACACCAAGGGGATGGTGTTAAACCAATCATGAAGGGTTCACCTCCCATGATCCAATCATCTCTTTCCAGACCCCACTTCCAACATTGGGGATTACCTGTCAACATGGGATTTGAAGGGAACGAACATCCAAACCATATCAGCTATTCATAGGGTTGGTGTAAATGTTAAATAAAGTATAAAATTCAGCTATAAAAGTGAATGCAATATTACATGAGTTAACTTCATATTAATGTATCCAAAACTATATTTTTATTAATAATAATTATTAAATAAACTTACAGAATGTAACATTTGTTTGACACCCTCTCTGTGACAGACTGTTGTAGGTACTTGGGATGCATAAGTAATCAAAATACACAACTCCCTACCCACATGCAGCATGCATTACAATAGGGAAAGACAGAACTACTAAGAAAAGTATATATTGTGTCAGGTGGTGAAATGCCATGAGAAAACAACTGAGCACAGATGAAAAAGAGTGGGGTGTGGTACGTTTTTGTTTGTTTTTTTTTTTTTTGAGACAGAGTCTCCCACTGTCACCCAGACTGCAGTGGAGTGGTGCGATCTTGGCTCACCGCAAGCTCTGCCTCCCGGGATCCTGCCATTCTCCTGCCTCAGCCTCCCAAGTAGCTGGTGCTACAGGTGCCTACCACCACGCATGGCTAAGTTTTGTATTTTTAGTAGAGATGGGGTTTTCACCATATTGGCCAGGCTGGTCTCGAACTGCTGACCTTGTGATCTGCCTGCCTTGGCCTCCCAAAGTGCTGGGATTATAGATGTGAGCCATCGCGCCCAGCCAGGGTGTGGTACTTTTAAACAGGGTTATCATGTGGATCTTTTCGAGAAGATGAGCTTTAAGTAATGATTTGAAAAGATAACAGGTAAAAAATTGTAATAAAATATCTTCTAGAACAAAAGCTCAATACCGTACATTATTTATCATGAATCAAAAGCTAAATATTTATTCATAGGCAGAAGGAAGGACATATACTCATCCGGCCTCAACACTTCTCTTTCACAGGGACACACTGCAAAAACACTGAGCAGCAGTCTGCAGGCTTACTTCATGGCAGCTTAGAGAGAGGAAATGATATGCTCAGTTAATCTTTAATATATAATTTCCTTACTGCTGGGACATAGCAGAATGTAGTAAATAGTCCCAGAGAAGTACACTCTGGAGCATAATGCCCTTTTAGTAGGATGCCTCGTGTCAGTTTATTTGAGGAAATATGTGAAGAAGAAGCAACTGTGCAACCTGTGTAGTGAGGAATCCTACATCTCCAAGCTTGTAAGAGTCTAAAAATCCCTTAAACAGCATATATATGAGAGAAAATTAAAAGTAAACATGGGCTCCGGACTTCACTGTATGTCACTAGGGAGCTTTCTTTCATATTTCGGTTGTCACATTAAACCACAGTGGGTACCAGGCTGAATCCTCAACTTACTATACACCAGGAACTGACCTAGGCCCAAGGGAGAAAAAACAAAATTCACTAAGCATATCCCAGGCTTCCCAAGCCTTCCATAGCCCACTTTAAACTTCACACCTCTCTTAGTATTGAAATAGCCAACCACTTTGTTCTACCCATTCCATCCCTCTCACCACTTGAAAAAATAAAATGGCTGAAGGATTTGGTGACCCCTGGGTGAGAGAGAAATTCACAGGCTGTATATTTGCATTCTTTCATCCTGAATATCTGGCTCAACATAACCACTGAAAAGTCAGCTAAGGTGGTACTTCAGAGGCTAAAAGGAACAGGCAGTGCAACACTCAAAATTGATTTGCCCCCTGGGGATCTAACTCTTCTGCAATGCTCATTAAAACTTAACTTAAAATTTTAAAGGGTTTAGAAAACCCTTTTAAAAACATTTTCCAGTGTGACCTCACTCCAACTGACTGTCCTGCTTGGTTAAGCTTACTGTGGAGGGAATGGAATTTTTCTGCTGGGTTGCAAATGACTGTATAGACAAAGGGAATAGTTAAAATGCTTTTACTTGTGATAAAATTGATTGAACAGGCATAGAGGTTCCAAATCTCCCTAATTAAGCTCTGAAATGGCTTCTGCATTCTTTTTTGAAACCAGGGGGATTTCCCTTGAAATGAACAAATATTTCATATGCTTAAGTATTCATTAAAATGAGCAATAGGGAATGAGCACAGTATCTGATGTCAAGAGAAAAACTGTAAAATGAAAAAGGATAGATAAATAAGAAATTAATAATCTAGGATTTTGGCAGCTGGACCAAATTGTCACCTGTTGTTCTGTTTTTCTAATTATTCTCCCTGTAATTTACTCAGCTGTGCCTATAATTCTCAAGCATGTATGAAGTTAACACAGGAGTTAAAGTTGTTAAGGTCAAGCTAACTGTTTATTTTACTTACAACTATTTGAGTAAAAGATAATACTCATTTTTGTAAGAAATTTCAAAGAATAAGAGATTTAGTGCTTTCTAAAATGAAAAAGTAAATACTCATGTAACAGATTTGTACATTAGGTGAGGTACAATTTAGTAGTTAACCATATTTTATTCTTGATCCCAAAGTGTTGAATTCAGTATAGTAGTTCAATTCAAATTCTGGATTTTTATTTGCTAATATTAATCCATAGCTTTAAAAAGTGATACTTAAAGCAAATGAAAACAAAGCTTCATCTAAAAGAAAGTTTCACATACAATTTGCTCTAAATGGAAATTTACTGGTTCTTCATCTATCATAAAATTATTTTGAAATGTAAAATTCAAATATAGCCATTGAATATTGAAAAGCTACACAAAAATATCTCCCCAAAATATCATTGATGTATCTGATTTAATTCAAAGAACTAAACAGCCATTTCTTCCTCATCAAACACACACACTCATACACACACTTTACGTACAATTATATACTATGTATGTGTGTGATCTTTAAAACAATAAACCTGTGACATTCTAGCATTGAACAAGGTGCAATTTAATTTTTTATTTTAAATGCCTAACAGCTATAGAATATCTCAACTTGAGCAGTAGTTGTTTAACCCAGATACCTATACTTTGTCTTAATTTTGAAAATGTATAGTGCTCAGTCAGAAAAAAAAAAAAAAAACAAAACTGTGTAGTGAGGCCCTACTTTTGATAAGATAGACATTAAAGTTTCCCTAATTTCTGTCATAGGACAAAAATTACTTTAGCAGACTAAAACTTACGCTGAAATGAGATGATATAATTTTCTGTCTCTGAAATAAGGAAGTTAAGTTAAACACACATTTATGCAAAAGAGAGATCATATTTAGTAAGTATTCTTAACACAATAAAAATGGAGGTATCCTATTTATATCTGATTTAGTTTTTTGGGATGACAATTACCTAAAACTGCAAATTAGAGCAATAACTTTGTGGTGAACAGTTCTTATTAACTATACACCATTTTCTAGAACTTTCTTTATATTTCAAAATTTTCTACTTTCTATTTCACCAAGTTTGTTCCCTGCGGTCTTGGTAATGCCTGACAGCTGTCATTAACTAAGCACTGATCATTTAAAACTCAGAAGATTAAAGGTAGAATAGTTTTTCTTTCAGGGAGGGGATATAGTTTTGAACATGATGGCAGACAGAAACAACTTGTGGAAGCTGTGTTTCGCAAAGAACACACAGCTTTTGAAAATTTCTGTCAAAACACTTGTTGGAAGCAAAACTGTGTGTAGTTCCAGTTTTCTCAACCAGAGTAGAGAAAACTACAGAAGATAAAAACTATGTGAAATAAAAGCGAATTGGCCAGCAGGAAGTGTTTAAGCCATAACAAAACTATATCCTTAGCAATTTTCTCTTATTTACATATTTTAAGGACACACAAAATGTCAACTATAGGAAGAAAAGACCACATTTCAATTCCTCATATAATTGAACAAAACATCAGTAAGCACTAGCTTCAAAAACATGTTAATTGTTTCTCTAGCTTTTGTGCCTTTACAGCTACATAGGAATAAGGAAAAATTCAATTCCAATGTATTTGAACTTCTTGACAGGTATAGACTATTTGAACATGAGCTGTATTTGTTTAGCCCAGATGTATGATACTGAAATGTGCTACATTAGAAGGCAGATGAATATGGAAACTTGCAGCACACGGAGATTTGACCATTAGGTAGCCTTATAACAATACAAAAGTTCACCGTTTGTCCCATGAATGAGGCACTAATTTTATATGCAGGATTTGTGGGAAAGACTGTCTTTCTGGATCATGACTAAAGACAAGTAACACTTGCTGGGTCAGTGAGAAAATTGTTAGTACTATTGGTGCCACTTCAGAGAATATTAATGTATGGAAATTAAAGAAGTTGGTCTGTCTGAGTCATTTGAATACTGGGTTAGAATGTCAATGGATAGAAAAAAATGACCTTCAAACTCAGGAGATAGCTTTAGAAAATGAGAGCAGGGCAGTGGGAGCAGTGAAATGATTATTTACAAGTATTTACTATCACAACAAGAAAACACAATAGACAATCATTCTAAGAAATCATCTTTAGATAGAAATAGAAAACTTTTATATCCAATTTTAGCTTTTCATTTGTTGCAAGAAAAAAGCAACTATTGTGTTTCTCATTACAGAGTTTGACAAAGCCCACAGTCAACTATATCTTTAAAAAGTTATTAAAATGCCTTTGACCATACATCTTATTGTTGTATATATTACCTATTGCGTTCTAAATTTTTAAAACTAAGATTAATGATTCTTTATTAGTAATTATACTTTTTTTGTTTATGAAATGACTCACCAGTAAGATGTAAGTATAATTCTTAAGAGAAAAAATATTAATGGCACAACACAATAATTGCCATACAATTTATCAGAAAAATGTAAATACCACACAAGTAATGAACTCTCTGCCATGTGTTTTATGTGGTATTCATCCTCAGCGGAGAAAATACCTGCCTCCATGTTAATATGATAAAAGACATGCCAACAAAGGCCCCATATGAAAGGGTTGAAGTGCATCATGACAATATGCTAGGACAACGTAAGGCTGTGTTATAACTTGGTGCTAATATGTGTATGAAATCAAATGCATATAGACAATTCTATCTCTTGTGCCCTTAGTCAAACTTTAGCTTCGATTGTTCTAATAGTTCTATTTTGGAAGAAGTGACTGCAAGTCATAGAATGACTTGCCTCAATCTGCATTCATTTCAAACAAACTAAGCCACAGATATTAACAGAAAAATAATGATAATAAATTAAAATTTACTACTGCTTGTGCATTTTTATCCATGACTTAAGAATGAAGGGATTCCAGGGTGGGCAGGGAGTGGGAATAAAGCAATGGATAGTTTAATATTAGATTTAAAAAAAAAGAAAATAAGTGTGCTCAGGCTTAATTTTCCATATGATTAAAAAATAAAGTTATAAAATACATGTATCTCTACTAATCTTTGTGAGTATTCTTTCTGTCCAATTCAACACCATCATTATCAGGTACAATATCCTCCAAGTGCCAGGGCAGTCTGCTAACTTGGAATTCTTCAATTAAGCTTCCTAATTGGACCTACAAGGTCATTGGAATTTAGAATACCAAAGGAATGGACCATTTGGGAATAAAATCTTGAAATAACATTTTACCTAATTATTAATCATATTTCATTGTGAAAGTTACATTTGGGATACTATTACATCAATCTGCATGGTTTAGTAAAACACACTTTAGAGGTGCCTGAAAGGCTCTTTATCCTTTAAAGTATCAGTTCAGGGTTTTCCATTTCCCCGGAGATAACTGATGCCAATCCAATGTCACAGAGGAAACAATTTCTTTTTTACATCAGGTCATGGGTGAATCTAAATGTCATAAGCTGATTTCCCCATTGATCAATTAAGGTGCTGTACTTGACCCACTTTCAAATATATATATGCATAATGCTAACTTTCCAATATAATTTACATAACAAATATATTGTAATACTTTAAATTCTCTCTACTTTTAATATTTTACCTCAATGGCATTGTTGAACAGATGACTTCAGAGCAAATATTTTGTAAAAGTATTTATCGGACTAATATACTTTAATTCTTGAGAAACTCCTGTCTGTATGCTTATGTATCAATGAATAATTGCTAAAGTATATTTTTATTTCACTATAATCTACCTTTTCTCCAAAATTAATAAAATACAAATGTTTAATATGTTCAAAATTATATTTTCTAAGTTTATTTAAAACCTTTTACATTTACAGCATTTCTTATTTTAGTTTTGACATTCATAGAAAAGGCATTGCAAATCACTACTTAGCTCATAATTGAATAAGATCTATTTCATAAAAAGTGGCATTCTAAAGTCAACTGGAATTTTTGGAATTAATTATGCACACAGATACGGGCTATGTTGATAATATAATTTATAGTCTGACCCAGGATATTTTAGAGTGAAAACATGTGCTAATAATATGTACACAGTCATAAAAGTTGTAAACCAGGGGAGAAATATGGTCACATTGGGGTGAACAAATGGTTGTGAGGCAAAATATTTGTTTGGTATGTGCACAAACATTTAGAGTAGAATCAGCTTTTCAAGAAAACATGAATTGAGAAAAATGAAAAAGTGACAGACTATTGCTTTTTCCAGCTTTCAGGGTTTATGACAGAAACACAAAATCAAGACTTTGTATAAATTATATTGGCTATGATACCATCTCTTCCCACTCAGTCAATTCATAATACATTCTCATTTTGAAACTATTTTAAAGTAGGAAGGAAATTTTTATTCAATTGTTTCATCCTTCCATTTTTATAACTTTATGGGTGACACTGACAGATAAATGAAATTGATCATCAACATTTTAAACAAGGTAGTCACTATTTGTGTAGATAATAGAAAATTATGTTCATGGGAATCACAATTGTCATAGCATAAATTAATTATTTAACCCATCCTTCTCTTGAGAAAATGATGGGTCACAATTAATAGAAAAGTAATTTTGTATTCAAAGCAAACAACAGTAATTCATAAAAATTCACATTGTCTCCTTAAGATAGACCACATAAAACAGTTCCCAAAACATTGTAAACAAAATACATTGTTTTTAAAGAGCATACTTTTAAAAATCCTTTACATATCTGATACGATGACATTTCCTAGAAATTCATATATCTTTTGGCAAAAAGACTTTGGTCTGTATCTCATCATGAACATCTAAAAAACAAGTAGAATATTTAATTTAAACTATTACAGGCAATGAGGCAGCTTCAGTAATTTCCTGAAACAGAATTTCACTAACATTTTTTTGTCAAAAAAAAGAAAAGAGAAAACGGGGTTTGTGGTAATGCACAAAATCTAATGAAATAACTGATGTAAAGCAATTCGGTGCTATAGATTTGCAACTTACTCCACCATGGTTGGCTGCAGCAAGGCTGCCTCACGCAATGCAGCAGACATATTGTCAGGCACGTGCTTTAGTCTGAATCTGTTTTCTCTTTCCTGCAGGGTGTTGAGTGAAAATGAAAACTCATAATTTATATCAGAGAAAACAGAGATCAATAAGGAGATCAAGAGTTGTACACCTCTCAATGTGTTCACTCTGTTGAGTGCTGATAACTTATAGTGGAGAAGTGAAACTGAAGTCAAATGCAGCTTTGAGGTACTCCGCTTAACTACACTCAAATGTGATAAATGAGTAGTTCTCATAAGCATAGTACACTGTAGATGTATGTGTGTGTGCGAGTGTATATATATACACACACATATATGTGTGTGTGTGTATATATGTGTGTGTGTGTGTGTGTGTGTGTGTATATATATATGGCTCTGGCCCCATAAATTCATAATGATTTCTTTTTGAGTATCCAAAGGCCAGAATATGATTTTTGACAGATTATATATTTAGGAACTCTTACACTGAATAGTTAATTTTAAGAATAGATATTTCTGTCATTTATGGAGGAAGTACATCTAATAACTACTAGGGTAAGGTTTTTCCAAAGCATATAGTTATGCTTGCTTAAAAGAAGCCGGACATGCATTACCAGCAAAAGTTAACACCCTTGTTATAGCTGATCCTATTCCCATTTGTGGCATTTCTAACCCTCATTATTATGCCAAACTTTTTTTGAGTCAAGGATTGTTTTTCATAGGCAGTTTGTCTTCCAGTATGTATAGAAAAAAATTAAGAAAAATATGGTCTTTGCTACATGTTTCATGTTCTAAGCACCAATGAAATATGTGATGAAAGCACAGTTAGTGCATGCCACTATAATGGAAACATAAGATTAGTTTGTGAAAGGTAAAGCATAGATGTAGTGCAATGTTCCATGTTTGCTAAATATATTCTAGTCTGTCTACTGAAGTGGGTGCTTCAGGTACATCCTGACTATAATTTAATCACTTTTGGTAAATGAGTACCACTTATACTAAATCTGATCATACTCTGCTCTGAAAGATTTTTCCAATCTTTTTATTTGCTGTCAGATCCCTTTTGAAAATAAATTTTCCCACTAAAGACTAACTCTTAAAGTCACCATGATGCTGTACAAGGTTCTCTGTGAAAGAAATATACACTAATTCAAATAGGAGAATTGGCAGTTTATAACATAAAACCATTAGCATTTGAAACCTTTGGCTTCTATGTAGTAACTGATTTTATAAATTGTTATAAATCACTTTTTTCAAATGATTGCAGGAACTGCCATTAATTATTATTTTTGTTTTAGTTTAATTTTCTTTGCTTTTAATTTTGGACCAAACATACAAAAAGCGATAAAAAATAGGACAAACCTACATATCCCTATTACATAATATCATTATTTTCAACACATGACCAATACATATTTTTGATACCCTTACCCACTTATCACATCCCTGATTTTATATATATATATATTTATTATTATTATTATTTTTAATACGGAGTATCACTCTGTCGCCCAGGCAGGAGTGCAGTGGCGTGATCTCGGCTCACTGCAAGCTCTGCCTCCCGGGTTCACGCCATTCTCCTGCCTCAGCCTCCAGAATAGCTGGGACTACAGGCACCCGCCACCACACGGCACTAATTTTTTGTATTTTTAATAGAGACACGGTTTCACTGTGTTAGTCAGGATGGTCTTGATCTCCTGACTTCGTGATCCATCTGCCTCAGCCTCCCAAAGTGCTGGGATTACAGGCATGAGCCACTGCAGCTCGTCCTGATTATATTTCTGATCATATTATATTTCTAAGGAAATCCTGAACATATAATTTTATTCATATCTATCTAGATACATACATATATATATATAAAATGTATGGGCAAATATGTGTATATAGAGTTTGTATATAAATGTATGGACTGAATATATATATATGGACTAAAAGGCTCAGATATATGGGTCTCTGTTTTTTAAAACATTACCAAAACATGATTACTTTTGAAAATTTTTACAATGATTTCTTAATACTAACAAGTCTGTAGCGCTCGTTTTTAAATTTTTTACTACATATTGACAAATTACAGTTATATATACTTATGGGATACAAGTAGTGTTATGATTTTTTAATATGTGGAAAAATTAAATCAAACTAACGTATACATAACCTCAAGTATTTAACATTTTTTGTGATGACATTAGACATGTACTCTCTTCGTGATATTATTTACAAAATGTATAGAACTTAAATTTATTCTCATAATGTCTTAATTTTAAGGTTTTTTTTTTTTTCTTGGATAGAGGTCCAGATAAGGTGCACGCGTTGTTATTGGTTAATATGTGCTTCTTAAGTCTTTTTTAATCTATAGGCTTCCTCTCTCTCTCTCTCTCTCTTTTCCTTGCAATTTATTTGTTGAAGAAACCAGATTCCTTATGTATCCAGTTTCCCATAGTATGGATTTTGCTGACAGCATCGCTGCGGTTCCTTAACACATTCCTCTGTCCTCTGTATTTCCTGTAAATTTGAAATTGGATCTAGAGGCTTGATCAAATTCGTGTTTAATATTTTTGGCAAGAATACTCCATACATGCTGCTGTAAAGTGTTCTTTAATAATAAAAATATTCACATTTTCACTATAATAAAATTGTGGTTAAAAGTATGGTCTCTGGAGACCAAGAATAAGGAGTCTAATCCTGGTTTTGCCACACTCTAGAGGTGAAAACTTAGGTAAATGACTCAATCAGTGCTTTACTTTCTTCACCTGTAAAATGGGCCAATAAGTACATCTAATAAACAAGATTTCTGTGAAACTAAACTCTTTCAGATAAAGCACTTTAAATAGTGTTTGGTACATAGTGAGTAATCAATTGATATTAGCTGTTATTACCAAATAGCTGAAATTAATTATCAGGAGGAATATGCAGGAAAGGTTTGCAACAATTTTAATCCATATAGCAGCTAAATTGGCAAGTCTAGTAAAGATTGCTTTTCAATACCTAATATAAAAGTTGAACTGTGAGTGGACAAAAAGTTTCCAATATATCAAAGAACTGGTAATGAAAGATGCAACCTTTTGCTGCTAGGTCAATGACTGAAAACCCCACAGGTTACTACTGATTGAAAGAAATTGCTGCTGACCAGTTCTGTAAAATGCCTTGTTTCTTTCCATATATACTATTCTTGGCTCAATCTCAGAGAATAACCACAAGCATGCTCACTTTACATTTTATTCTTTCTTAAAACCTCTGACAGCATCAAGCGAAGCAGAACAATTCTCTTAGCTAGGCAAAATAAATGGGTTCATCTCTCGCTTTCCAGAGCATTTGTTTACAAAGAAAGTTTTCACTCTTTTCGAGATAGGCCATAAATGATTCAGGCATTCAATCGGTAGTTTACAGAATCTCTGAGGGAACAAAATCACTTAATATGCATTGTTTTAAAATTACAATCTTGAGAATGTCTATTAACTAAGGATTTAGCAAACATTAAGTTATAAAATCCATACGATTGGAAAATGGTGAAGATTTGAAGTCAGATGAGCAATGGAAAATTTAGGCTGGGTATTTAAGGAAACTGCCTATTAGCAAGAACTGTTAGATAATGGAATGGTACTTTTCTTAAACTCCATAAATTTCAAAAGTAAATTGGAAAACATATTGGAAGAAAATGTTCCATCCCACCAGGGGAATAAATGAAATGGTCTTTTCATCTTCTTTTTCTAGAAGTTGGCCTGCAAATCAGATGTTTAAAATGTACCTACCCAAACTATGAACAGGGTAAGTCCGGTATGAAGCTTAGTCTGAGTTTCATTGGGAAAAGTTCCATTTCCCGATCCTGGGCCAAAAGCTGAATAATACCAATATGGAAATTTGGAGCAAAACCAATTGTTAAAGTCAGATTATGAGATTTTAACTGCCATTCCAAAACTACTTATACAACCCTTCTATGTTATTTCCACTTGCCAGATCAACACCCAAGAGTCATTTTGACATTGAAAAAAAAAAAAAAAAAAAAAGTCCCAGTTACACATCCAACTGCTGATTTACAAAGCAAAAGGCAACCTGCGAGTTTGGCTTTAAAACCCAGTTTGCCTGAGGGATCTATGGCTGAAAGAAATTTTAGCCTAATGTTTAAGGGCTAATATTCCCACATTTCCATATCCCATTTAGGGCGGGTAGACTTCAGCACTTCAGCTTAAGCGGTATCACTTTATATAAGGTGCTTGAGTGGAGTAGGCAGCAAGCTGGAATGGGATAATAAATGACAGAGAGGCAAAGAGGCTGCTGCTACAGGTAGCCCCCTATGCCAGTTGCCAAAGGAAAATGGCTGTGAAAAGTGAGCACATTTATTTCCATGAGCAAAAGATGAGAATTTAATAGTAAAACAGTAAATTGATTATCTGTCCTTTTACCTCTTCCTAGAATTTCTTTGTTGTCCTTTGCATGGGGAAGGTTAACAGCTCAACCTAATTCTTCGCGCCAAGGAACTTTACAGGCTGTCATTTGGTTAAGGTCTAATGGGCCTTCAGGGATTTGATAACTGAATGCTGTGCTCACTGAAGCAGACTGCCCCACAGAGGGCCTGGAAAAGAATGTTTGAGTTGGAGAGAAGGTGCCGCTGCTCCGACTGCTTTTCCACCTGCAAAAACAGAACCTTTGGGGACAGTAGCACTGTAGTTAACGGGAGGCCAGATTCAATCACCCGGGATCCTAGGAACGAGAAAGGTGTTAAAGTAGCCAGCTCTTCTGTTTTGCCAAGGATTTTCCGGCCTTGCTGTTTTTGGCAAAATTTTGAAATATCCCACTTCTCTCACTCTGAGCTTTTCCCTTTCCATTTCTCAGAGATGGTTTTGTATATTGGGATGACTAGTCCAAACAGAAAGACAGAATTTTAAGAGGATGTGAGATTCACACTTTTTGGTTCCCCACATGCCTCTGAACAGCATTTGGCTGCTGTAGAGAGTTGAGGGAGGGACCCAGAAGCAATAAAAGGATCAAGTTGCCAACCACCTCAACCTCAATATTGGAAAGGGAACTCCTAAAATCCCTAGCTGACTAAATCAGATGGAAAATTTCAAGACATTACCAACTGAAAATGCTGCAGTTTTCACTCAGCAGACTTTGAAAGCCCAGTTCATATTTCACCAAGGAGAATTGGTACAAAGTTCCTGATAAGAACACTTTACAACTATTTCTTTTCCAAAATTTCCAGTAAAAACCTATCATCTTCACTAACCTGTTGTGATATCGTGACATAAATCCTTTGACCCCCCAAATCTAAAGTTTCAAAAATGTTAGTTGTGATTATAAAGCAAGCACACAATTTAATTTCTTTTTTCTGGTTTCTTTTTAAAGGTTTTCATTGTAATAAAATATATATAGTATAAAATATGAAATTTTAACAGTTTTAAGTATCCAGTGGCATTTGTTACATTTACTATGTTACACAACCATTACTATTATTTCTAAAAGTTTTTTTAAATCATCCCAAAGCTAACCTCTGAAAAAAAAAATATTTTTTAAAAGAAGATATTTTGCTCATAGCTGCCGTAAGTCATGGTGCACACACCTCAAATTAATCATGATTAGTACTCATGTATGTATTTTTAGAAAGGAAATGAATTGGCTTAAAATAATTATTGGAAAAATATATGACAACTAATCACTAAACCTGCTCAGTCTATACAGTAGTTTTGATTAATTTTATTTAATTAATCAGGCATTTTGTATAGTACAAAATTTCAGTGACAAAGTAAGATTTATGACCTAGATAATCAACCTAATGCTTGAAAAAATAGCTGAAACAATGTAAAATAAACAAAGGCTAAAAATGTAAAACCTGAACATAAATTCACAAGGACAGATAAATCAAGGCATGATTAAAATGTATAATTCTAAATATTGTTTTTTAAAGAAACATTTCTAAATTAATAATTATATTATTAAACAAATTTAGGTGTGATTTTGAACCAGCCTTAGGTAAAGGCCCAGAATAAAAGTTTAGGGTTCATATATAATGCTGTCTCAGCCACCGATCAAAATCGCCCTGTCTTTCGACAAGCAAAAGTAAAATATGAACTATAGATTTACTAGTTTTAGGCACAGCTTCTCATTTCATTCAATTTTTGCTCATTGATTAGTAAATCCAGTCAATGCCAATGACAATTTGAGAAGTAAATCCCTCCATCAAATCTGAAATCTTGCACATTGAGTCTTTGAAGTTCACCCTTTCTTTTCATCACCATGCATTTCAATGCTGTGTGAGGTAAGTGCACCATTTATTTTAATCCTGTTGAAATGAATGGATGAACTTAAATAACAATGCAAGCCTTTTCCCATATAGTGCTGTAATTCACTTTGAAGTGATAGCACTTTTAGGATTAAGATATATACATTTTGGTTCTTTGACTAGTTGTCCTTTCTTTGTGTACTATATTAATAAGAATTTAAAGCAGACTAAGACACAGCTGCCTTCTAATACAAGTCTTAGAGTCTTAAACAAAATTCCACTAGAGCAGACAACCAAGATGAATAACTATTTTGCAGGGAATAAAACTATCATTTAGTAACTACAGACTATGGTATTCTCTTTAATCACTTGAGTTAGAGTGACTATCGATAAAATCAGTCTTGAAAATATTTTCATTTATTATCACATTGCCCACATTCAAATAAAAGAAGTTTGAAGTACTACTGCAGAATAAATGAATAAACATTACATTATTAACTTAATGCTTACTGCATTAGGCAATTAATTATTCCAACATTTCAGAGAATGTTCTGAGGGATTTTAAAAATAGGCATTGTCAAAAAGACATGTATAAAAGGAAATATGATAGTTATTTAGAACATATGGTAAGTATTAATGTGATATAGCATTCTAAAAAAGACTGTTCTAGAAACAGTTATATACCATACTAATTATGGTATATAATTAATTATGCTATATATGGTATATAACTTTTTAGTTCTATATTCATACTAATTATGGTATATAACTCTTTAAGTATTGCATGCTAATTATGCAATATTTAGATACCAACTTGTTGAGTTACTTTAGATAAAGCTTAACATCTAATAGTTTCCATTATAGCAACCGATCCAAAGAAAGTATCTACAGAAGGAAATCTCCTAAAGTATCACCATCTCAAGATAACCATTCTTAATATTTCAGATTATTTCTTCCCATATTTTTAATCTATACTGTTACTCATATTTCTCTGATTAAAAATAATATATGCCAGGAGATGAAAAGTTGGATAAGTTAATAGATACAAAGTAAAACAATAAATAAGTAAATAAAATTTAAAACACATATATTTCAACCATCCAAAGATAGACTTTGTAAATAAGGTGGCATATGACTTTGAGTCTATTTTTTAATGTTTGTGTTTATATTCTTTCTCCAAATATTTTTTAACATTAATAGTTTTGCTTTTCTGTAAAAGACAACAAAATTCTTAATGCAGAAAAATTTGGTTGAATGAGAGAACCAAAGATGTAATAAAATCATCCGTAGCCTCACCAACAGAAATGTACTGATCATGTTATCCATGTATTAACAGTATAACTTCAAATCCTACATGTTGTCATTATCCATAAATAGCTACAAACCTTTTTAATATGATTCAGAATATTTCAAAGCAATAGATAAGGGTCCGCTTAAGGAAGAACAATTAGAACTATTCGTCAATGTTGTCAGGGATCGTATTCCATGGTATAAATATATATATGTGTGTGTGTATATATATACACACACACACACACATATATATATATGTATATAACACAGAATATATTCCATTGATTCCATGTCTTTGCTATCATGAATAGTGCTTCAATGAACATGCTTGTGCATGTGTCTTTGTAGCAGAATGATTTATATTCCTTTCGGTATATACTCAATAATGGGATTGCTGGGTCAAATGGTAGCTTTGTTTTAAGTTCTTTGAGATATCTCCAAACTGCTTTCTACAGTGACTGAACTAATTCACATTCCCGCTAACCATGTATAAGTGTTCCCTTTTACTTGTACTCTTACCAGCATCTGTTTTTTGTTTTGTTTTGTTTTTTAGCTTTTTACTAATAGCCATTCTGACTGGTATGAGATTGTATCTCATTGTGGTTTTGATTTGCATTTCTCTAATGCAAATTAAAGAAACTAAATACAGGGATGTTGAGAAATTTTTCATATGCCTGTTGGCCTCATGTATGTTTTCTTTTGAGAAGTGTCTGTTCATGTCCTTTGCCCATTTTTTAATGGAGTTGTTTGGTTTTTGCTTTGATTTGCTTAAGTTCCATATAGATTCTGGATATTAGACCTCTGTTGGATACATAGTTTGTGAATATTTGCTTCCATTCTCTAGGTTGTCTGTTTACTCTGTTGATAGTTTGCTTTGCTCTGCAAAAGCTTTTTTAGTTTAATTAGGTCCGACTTGTCAATTTTTGCTCTTGTTGCAATTACTTTTGGAGACTTCATCATGAAATGTTTGCCAGGGCCGATGTCCTGAATGGTATTTCCTAGATTTTCTTCTAGGGTTTTTATACTTTTAAGTTTTACTTTTAAGTGTTCAGTCCATTGATATGGTTTGGTTCTGTGTCCCCACCCAAATATCATCTTTAATTGTACTCCTATAATTCCCATCTGTTGTGGGAGGGACCCAGTGGGAGATAATTTGAATCATGGAAGCAGTTTCCCCCATACTCCCCTGTGGTAGTGAATAAGTCTCACGAGATCTGATGGTTTTATCAGGAGTTTCAACTTTTGCATCCTCTTCATTTTCTCCTGTCACTGCCATGTAAGAAGTGCCTTTCACCTCCAGTCATGATTCTGAGGCCTCCCCAGCCACGTAGAAGTGTGAGTTCAATTAAACCCGTTTTTCCTCCCAGTCTCAGGTATGTCTTTATCAGCAGCATGAAAACAGACTAATACTGTAAAT
>NW_012103632.1:868918-870018 GCF_000951045.1 Mandrillus leucophaeus | reverse complement strand
GGCTGGGCCCACGGTCCCCATGCTGTGTGCAGTCTAGGGACTTGGTGCCTTGCATCCCAGCCATGTGGACCTGTAAGTCCCATTAAACCTCTTTTTGTTCCCTTTTTCAAGTATGTCTTTACCAGGAGTGTGAAAATGAACCAATACAGTAAATTGGTACCAGTAGAGTGGGGCATTGCTGAAAAGATACCCCAAAATGTGGAAGTGACTTTGGAACTGAGTAACAGGCAGAGGTTGGAACAGTTTGGAGGGCTCAGAAGAAGACAAAAAAATGTGGGAAAGTTTGGAATCTCCTAGAGATTTGTTGAATGGCTTTGACAAATATGCTGACAGTGATATGAACAATAAGGTCCAGACTGAGAAGGTCTCAGATGGAGATGAAGAGCTTGTTGGGAACTGGAGCAAAGGTGACTCTTGCTATGTTTCAGCAAAGAGACTGGCAGCATTTTGCTCCTGCCCTCCAGATTTGTGTAACTTTGAACTTGAGAGAGACGATTTAGGGTATCTAGCAGAAGAAGTTTCTTTCTGTTTTGTTTGTTTGTTTGTTTGTTTTTTCTGAGACAAAGTCTTGCTCTGTCACCAGGCTGGAGTGCAGTGGCGCAATCTCGACGCACTGCAACCTCTGCCTCCTGGGTACTAGCAATTCCCCTGCCTCAGGCTCCCAAGTAACTGGGACTACAGGCACACACCACCACACCTGGCTAATTTTTTGTATTTGTAGAGATGGGGTTTCACCATGTTGGCCAGGATGGTCTCAATCTCCTGACCTCGTGATCCACTTACCTTGGCCTCCCAAAGTGCTGGGATTACAGGTGTGAGCCACCATGCCTGACCCAAGAAATTTCTAAGGAGCAAAGCATTGAAGAGGTGACTTGGGTGCTGTTCAAAGCATTTCATTTTAAAAGGGAAACATACCATAAATGTTTGGAAAATTTGCAGACTGATGATGCAGTAGAAAAAAGTTTGCTTTGCTCTGCAAAAGCTTTTTTAGTTTAATTAGGTCCGAACAAATTTAGGTGTGATTTTGAACCAGCCTTAGGTAAAGGCCCAGAATAAAAGTTTAGGGTTCATATATAATGCTGTCTCAGCCACCGATCAAA
>NW_012103632.1:819397-868868 GCF_000951045.1 Mandrillus leucophaeus | reverse complement strand
AAAAAAAAAAACATTTTTGAGGAGAAATTAAAGCTGGCTGCAGAAATTTGCATAAGTAACAAGGAGCCAAAGGTCAATCCCCAGAACAATGGGAAAAATGTCTCCAGGGCATGTCAGAGGTCTTCCTGGCAGCCCAAACCATCACAGACCCAGAAGCCTAGGAGGAAAAATGGCTCTGTGGGCTGGGCCCACGGTCCCCATGCTGTGTGCAGTCTAGGGACTTGGTGCCTTGCATCCCAGCCATGTGGACCTGTAAGTCCCATTAAACCTCTTTTCTTTTTTTTTTTTTTTTGCCCAGTCTCGGGTGTATCTTTATCAGCAGCATTAAATGGACTCATACATCCATCTTAAGTATATTTTTGTATATGGTGAAATGAAGGGGTCCAGTTTCAATTGTCTGCTAAAGACTAGCCAATTTTCCCAGTATCATTTATTGAATAGGGAGTTCTTTCTCCATTGCTTGTTATTGTCAGCTTTATTGAAGATCAGATGATTTTAGGTGTGTGGCTCTGTTTCTGTATTATCTAACCTTTTTCATTGGTCTATCTATGTGTCTGTTTTTGTACCAGTACCATGTTGTTTCAGTTCCTGTAGCCTCGTAGTATAGTTTGAAGTCCAGTAGTTTGATGCCTCCAGATTCCAGCTTTGTTTAGAGTTGTTTAGGCTATTTGGGCTCTTTTTAGGTTCCATATACATTTTAGAATAGTTGAGTATAAGTCTGTAAAAAATGTCATTGTTAGTTTGATAGGAATAGGATTGAATACATAAATTGCTTTCAGTAGTAGGGCTATTTTAACAATATTGATTATTCCTATCCATGAGCATGGAATGTTTTTCCATTTGTTTGTCTTATCTCTGATTTCTTTCAGCAGTGATTTGTATTTCTCTGAAGAGACATTTCACCTTGCTGGTTAGCTGTATTCCTAGGCATTTTATTCTTTTTGCCTTTCATCCATCTCTTAGCAAGTCAGTCCCCTTATTATTCTCCTTTTTCACTTTGTCAGTTGTGCTCATGTCTTTTGTTGCTGTTGTGTTTTGCTCTCGCCTTCTGTGTGTGCATGCATATATATGTATTTAAACAATCCAGTATCTAGTCTTCCTAGAGGTATGAGTCAAAGGTTTCCCTAAACTATATGTCCCTTTTTACACCTCCAAGACCATATTCTCTGTAGGATAAATTGAGTCATGGACCTAAACAAGGGGAAACAAAACAGGGCCTCAGTTATTAGAATAGGCCAGATGATTGTCAGAAACAGAGGAAAGTACCAAATTCCTGAAACTTGACTACAAGATCAGAAAATGATCTGTAACATTGCTGACCTTTGCAGAGAGATGGAACTATTACTTTCAAACTTTGGTTTGTATAAGAAATATACTCTCATAATAATGGCATTAATCCATCAATGAGGAAAGAGGCCTCATGGCTCAATCATCTCATTAGGCCACACCTCCCAACACTGTTGTATTGAGGACTGAGTTGGCAACACACAGTTTTGGGGGGAAGCAATCAAAGCATAGCGTGCACCAAATAGAGTGCTCATTGAGCACTATAAAGGTATAAACAAAAAATAATGCTTCAGAAATACAATGGTTTAGCAGAGGAGGGAAACTAAATGGAGTCTGAAGGATAGGTGTGAGGAGTGGGTGATAATTCCCAAACCTAGGCCTTGAATACTGCCTTGCATTTAAACAGGGAAGCAGACAGCTTTCAAAACAGGAACAAAATCAAGCATGAGAGAATCAGGTAAGTCCAAGGAAAAACAAGAATTTCAGGTGATTTATCTTCTGATCTGTGGACATTTGGAGTGAGGAAAATCAGTGTAGTCACAGACTGCATCAGGAATTCAGAGGGTCTGGAGTGTTTATTAAGGAGTGTGCACTGAATTTAGATGACAAATAGAACAACATAGAATAAAAATGTGGTTTGTTTTGTTTTGTTTATTGGTTTGTTACAAAGAAAATAAAGCCCATCAAGTTTAAATGATGTACTAAGTTCACGTAGCAAATTAGTAGCAGAAAAGTTAAAAATTTGCTAGTGAGTTTTATTATTATGATACCTGTATTAATCTGTTTTCACTTCACTAATAAAAACATACCCAAGATTGGGTAATTCATAAAGAAATAGAGGTTTCATGGACTCACAGTTGCACATGACTGAGGAGGCCTCACAATCATGGCAGAAGATGAAGGAGGAATAAAGGCATGTCTTACATGGTGGCAGGCAAGAGAGAAGTGCTGAGCAAAAGGTAGAAAAGCTCCTTATAAAACCATCAGGTCTCACAGGAACTCACTCACTATCATGACAACAGCAGCATGGGAGTAACTGTCCCCATGATTCAATTATGTCCCACTGGGTACCTCCCAGGACACATGGGGATTATAGGAACTACAACTTAAGATGAGAGTTGGGTGGGGACACAGCCAAGCCATATTAATCCACCCCGGCCCCTCCCAAATCTCATGTCCTCACATTTCAAAACATAATTATGCTTTTCGAAAAGTCCCCCAAAGTCTTAACTCATTCCAGCGTTAACTCAAAAGTTGAAGTGCAAGGTCTCATCTGAGACAAGGCAAGTCCCTTCCACGTATGAGCCTGTAAAATCAAAAGCAAGTTAGTTACTTTTCAAATACAATGGAGGTACAGGAATTAGGTAAATACACCCATTCTAAATGGGAGAAATGGGCCAAAACAAAGGGGCTACAGGCCCCATGCTAGTCCAAAATCCAGTAGGACAGTCATTAAACCTTAAAGTTCCAAAATGATCTCCTTTGACTCCATATCTCAAATCTAGGTCATGCTGATGCAAGAGGTGGGCTTCCCACAGCCTTGGTCAGCTACACCCCAGTGGCTTTGTTGGGTAACGTTCCCCTCCTGGCTGCTTTCATGGGCTGGCATTGAGTGTCTGAGGCTTTTCTAGGTGCATGGTGCAAGCTGTTGTTTGATCTACCATAATGGGGTCTGGAGGACAGTAGTCCTCTTCTCACAGCTCCACTGGATAATGCCCTAGTGTGGACTCTGTGTGGGGGCTCCAACTCCACATTTCCCTTCCACGCTGCCCTAGAAGAGGTTCTCCATTAGGATGCCACCCCTGCAGCAAACTTCTGCCTGAACATCCAGATGTTTCCATACATCCTCTGAAATATAGACATAGGTTACCAAGCCTCAATTCTTGGCTTCTGTGCACCTACAGGCTCAACACCACGTGGAAGCTGCCAAGGGTTGGGGCTTGCACCCTCTGAAGCCATGGCCTGAGCTATACATTGGCCCCTTTCAGTCATGACTGGAGCGGCTGGGATGCAGGGAGCCAAGTCCCTAGGCTAAACACAGTAGGGGGACCCTGGACCTGGCATAGGAAACCATTTTTTCCTCTTAGGCTTCTGGGCTTTGATGGGAGGGGCTGCCATGAAGCTCTCTGACATGCCCTGTAGACATTTCCCCATTGTCTTGGTGATTAACATTCAGCAACTTGTTACTTCTGCAAATTTCTGCTGCAGGCTTGAATTTATCCCCAGAAAATGGGTTTTTCTTTTCTGTCACATCATCAGGCTGCAAATTTTCCCAATTTTATGTCCTGATTCCTCTTAAATGCTTTGCTACTTAGAAATTTCTTCTGCCAGATACCCTAAATCATGTCTCTCAAGTTCAAAGTTCCACAGATCTCTAGGGTAGGGACAAAATGCCGCCAGTCCCTTTGCATAGCAAGAGTGAACTTTGCTCCAGTTCCCAACAAGTTCCTCATCTCCATCTGAGACTACCTCAGCCTGGACTTTATTGTCTATATCACTATCAGCATTATGGTCAAACTCATTCACCAAGTCTCTAGAAAGTTCCAAACTTTCCCACATCTTCCTGTCTTCTGAGTCCCCCAAGTCTCTAGAAAGTTCCAGACTTCCCACATTTTCCTATCTTCTTCTGAACCCTCCAAACTGCTCCAACTTCTGCCTGTTACCCAGTTCCAAAGTCGTTTTTGCATTTCTGGGTATCTTTATAGCAGCACCCAATTCCACCAGTACCAATTTACTGTATTACTCTGTTCTCATGCTGCTAATACCTGAGACTGAGTAATTTATAAAGAAGTAGATGTTTAATGGGCCCACAGTTCCACATGGCTGGGGAGCCCTCACAATCATGGTGGAAGGCAAAGGAAGAGCAAAGGCACCTCTTACATGGCAGCAGTCAAGAGACAAGTGCTGAGCAAAAGAGGGAAAGTCCCTTATAAAACCACCAGATCTCATGAGAGCTTACTTGCTATCATGAGAAGAGCAGCATGGGGATATCTATCCCCATGATTCAATTACAGCCCACCAGGTCCCTCTTAGGACACAAGGGGATTATAGGAACCACAATTCAAGATGAGAGTTGGGTGGGGACACAGTCAAACCATGTTAATACCTTAGATCGAAAATGACAAATGTTTCTATGTTTGGGAGAACAGGTGAAGATGGGAATGCAGATTCAATAAGAGAAAAATTAAAAAGCTTCTTCCCATGGAGAAAAGTTCTATAAATTTATAATTCATGTAAACTTAAGAAATTTGCTAATAATGAATTAAATGTGTTAAAAAGAAGAATTTTACTGAGAGTACTTAAGATGGCAAATCTTAGAGTTAGCCTTTTTGAGTTTGAATCTTGGCTCCATCAATTATTGTGTGATTTTTAAGCATGCTGCTCAGTTTTATATGTCTGTTTCATTATCAGTTAAATTGAGCTAATAAAATCTACTCATGTTGCTGTGGTGAGGATTCACAGGAGATAAGTTGTGCAAGTACTTAGTAGTACCTCGCTTGATTAATGTTGGCTTTAATGTTGACTACATTTCTTGTTATTTTGCCTCTGGTTCTATTGTCACTTAGAATCCTGAGACTATCACCTTTCTTCTCCCTAGGTTCAGCCTTGCTCTTCTCAATTCGGTTTCTAAACTACAGCCAGTGAACTTTCTAAAGCTCAGATTTGACCATGTCACATTTGCCACAACCTCAAGACAAAGTCCATATTTCTTATGTGACCTGGTCTCTGATGATCTTTCCTGATCATTTTCTATCATTCTCTGCCTAACATTTTAAGGTACAGTCGTCCTGAACTCCAGGCCATTTGATTTCTGGCCTCTAGAGTTCTACAGATGTAGTTCTTCGGTAATTTCTCTACCTGGCTAGTCCCTTCCCATCTTTTACCTCTTAGTTTAATCATTGTTTTCACTGACTTGCCTGATGTTTTAAGAGGGACCTAGCTGCCCTTCCTAGGGGACCCCACGGCACTCCTTTCTTATCTCCATCATAACCCTTAGCACACAAGATTGAAATTTCCTGCTTATAGATCTGGATCCTCTACTATATATTCCTTGGGGACAAGGACTATGTTTCATCCACTTCTAGCCTCTGCAGCCAGCACAGCAGCTAACAAAGTCTCTTTCTGGAAAGGGAATGACTATTGGCTACAGAGGAACATGAGAATAATCTTGGCATGGTAGAAATCTATATCTTGATCTGAATTATCGTTACACAAAAGTATAAATGTGTAAAACTTTATTGAGCTGAACTCTTAAAATTGTTTCACATTCTTTACTTAGCTGAAAATATTTGAGTTCTCAACTTTCAAAATGAAAAAAAATGTGCCAAAAAGCAAAAATCTCTGTGCTACTACAAGTCAGGACAGTGGTTACCATTGTGGTGAACTTGTGACTTGAAGGGAGCAAAAGTGGGTATCTAGAAACTTGGCATTTTTTTTTTCCCTAAAGTCCTAGTTACCTGAGTATTTTCAGTTTGCAAAAATCCATTGAGTTGTATACTTATGATATATGCACATTTATATAGGTGTATTACATTTGAAAACTTAAAAGAGTGAAGTGAGTGAATTACATACATAGATATAGATATTATCTATATCTACATCTGTGGCATTGACCTCTTATTTATGATTAGAAAAATAAATTTATTTCTTCAAACTGTGCACCTAGTCCCACTTTAGAATCAGCTAAAATATAATTGAAAAACCTACTTTCTTTCTCTGGTATAGGATCCATTTGTGTAGATGAATGTTCGTAAGTATAGACTTCTATTATGTATACATGGTAATCATACATGTATTAGTAACTTTTGCACAACAGTGATTTGCAAATCTTTTCTACAACATAACTCTTTCAGATGTTATTTTTAACACATGACTTTTAAGAACAATTATCTAGAATCACTTTTGGTGTAAAGCATTTTCTCAATTATCTTCTTTCATAGATATTCTTAGAATCACAAAATCTTTACACATTTTTCTTGCCTCAGATGAACTATTGTTTAAAACAAGACTTAAAAAGAAAAGAAATTTAGATGCTTCTACTAAAGATGTTCTTAAAACATCCCTAATGCTTTTTAAAAAACCAGTTTCACAGACTTTGCCCAATTTCCCTATGGAGCATTTACGCATGATTTGAGTTTTATTTGGTACACCTATTATAACAGCAGGAATTCTTAATATAGGTATACATTTAATAGCCACATTGTGAATAGCATGAATAAAGGAATAACATGACCTCAAATCAAAATATTGGCTCAATGCCCTGAGCACCCAAAGGCGAGGAAGGAGCCTTTGACTCCAGGTTCCATAAACGGTACTCAGCAAAATTTCAGTTGACTTATTGCAGTCAAGTCTATGTTGAAAAGCAAACTCATGGGATAAAAAGATATCAGACCACAGAGCAAAAACAAGGAGCTAGGTCTCAATACAAGCACTCTACTACACATCATGTGAATGAATAGCCAAAACTATAGTGTTATTAAAATAAAATAATATCACAAATTTTGTATATTATTACAGACTTCAAATGACAATATGGCAATTTATCTAACTTAAAAAATGTTATTTTAAAAAATTCCCTCAATTAGAGATGATTCATTTTCCAAATATATATTTTAACAACTTACAGAGTACTAAGTTTGGAGAAAGATTTTGAGATAGCTTTCCTGTTTTCCAGAAGGTAAGATTTAGAAATACATCAGTCATTGATGTCAGTTTATGATGGTTCAAATTGCCAAAGGTATTTGGTAAACTTTTATAACTGTCAGAGCTGTAAAGGTTGCTCAGCAGCTCCAATGCAAATCAGTTACAACAGTGTTACACAAATGTGAGAGTACGTAGGTGTGTTTATTCATGACAGTTGAATCTTCTGATATATCAGCATTCAGTTACATATGATGTTAACAATGGCAACCACAATAACAACACCAGTATAAGATGCCAAATAAGATAAACATTTATTCACTTTCAGTATTAGATATTCAAATTTAACAGCTCAGAGCTGTTTTGTAGCTTTCTGATACTCCACCATCCTCAGTCCTGCCTCATTGCACAAGATGGTTGCTTGTGCCCAAGTCATCCTATCCACATCCCAGGAAAAAAGCAAAGGGAATACGAAAGGGAATCTCATTCCCTTTGAGCGTATTTCCTGAAAGTTACATGTAATACTTAGTTTTCATTGATCAAAATATTTTCATTTGTCCATAGTCATTGGTAGGAGGAATCCAGGCTTTGAGGGGGGCAGCAAGGTAGTCAGCTAAATTTGGGGGTTCTTACTATTTGGAAGAGGAGAAAAATTGAATTTAAAGTGAAGAGAATCTTTATTTTTAACTTTAGAAACTATTAAAACAGATACCTTAGGCTCCTAAAAACTAAAATTCTAGATAATTTAATAATATAATTATTATAAAAACAATCAGACTATTATTTACTATAATGCAAACAAAGTTAAAAGTGTTCATTAAATTTTCACTTTTAAACTATTTTGCTGACATTCATAAATATAAGTGAAGAAATATTTCTATATATCAAAGAACA
Source organism: Mandrillus leucophaeus (assembly GCF_000951045.1). Lineage (NCBI taxonomy): Eukaryota > Metazoa > Chordata > Mammalia > Primates > Cercopithecidae > Mandrillus > Mandrillus leucophaeus. The sequence goes on along the minus strand of NW_012103632.1, from coordinate 861,047 downwards.
TCCAAAACTTATAAAAACTGTATAATTATATTTTATTAGTAGTAGGAAGAGAGGAGAGGGCTTTGCTTTCTTTTTCTTTTATAAGTAAAAAGTTAACTTAGAAATAATTTCATCCCATTCCTCAGTCAGAATTAATACTCACAGTTGGGAGTTATACTGTCATATTTGAGAGTCACTGATTTGAACATACTATTTCTGGAAATGATTTCTTTTTAGTAATTACTAACAGTTTATGAAAAGATCTGCAATTTTATTTTTCCAAGTGTTCAAGTAATCTTAACTCATCAAAATGCTAAAATCTTTTATTTCAAAGGCATCTAAGACTTACTCATGTAAATGGCCTCCCTGTTCTCTGACAGCTGGAACCTCTTAGTACAGCTCTGCAGCCTCATCCCCGCCCCCAGCACTGGCACTGATCTACTTTCTAAGCAGGAATTCTTAGCTCATTGTCCAACTTTAACCTCCACCCTGACCTGGCAGCCAGGTTTTCCTAGCTGAGCATCTGTACTTGACCTAGTCCCAGGCTTTTCTCATACTAGGCTTTTCAGGAATCCTTCCACAGAATACTGCCGAGTCCCCATCAAGACTGAGAATTAATCTTCTGTCAATAGGAACCAACTACCTTACCAACTAGCCCTTTATGCTGTTTGTTTGAACATCCATTCATTTACTTAGTAAATCAACATTGAAAGGTGACTACAAGGTCAGACATGATGCCAGGCCCTGGTAATAAAGATCAAAGAAACAGTCACCTGCCATCTTGTGGGACAGGTAGCCATAATTGTTAAAATGATACTCCTTTAAAGACTTAGATTCAGTTCCCTAAGAATTCCCATTCATTGTTCTTAAGTCTGAACTCTAGTCACATGCGATAAATTTCATTTAGACTTTCACAGATGCATCGTTCAATCTGGAATATTTTGAATAGGATATTCCAGCTTGTAAAACCCTGTTACTTTAACCTTAAAAGAAGTTGTTTTCAGTTTATTCACTGTCTTTTGGGATAAGTCCCATTTTTAAAATATCCTTCTTCACATGCGGAATTGAGAAATTAATATAGTAAAAGAAAACTTTCTAGCATTTTTACCCCTAGTTAACAAAGCTGAATTATTTCATCTAGAGTAGCATGTCACAATTTTTAGTCTCTCCTCCGGAAAAAAAAAAAAAAAAGAAAAAATGCTGCAAATAAATTTAAGGACCTTTACAGATTGCTTTTAAGCTAGTGATGATGTTAAGTTCTGAAAGTTCTACTTGCCTGAACTTTGGTGCCTTCCTTTAAGGTATCATCTGTGAAACAGTCTGCTATAGTAGGCGTTGAAATTGGATTCACATACTGTTCTCCACTTGCTACAAGAACTTGAGAAAATTAATATTCCAAACCTCAGTTATTATAAAATCGTGAAAACAAGGGCCTTTGCCCCTTAGAGTTTGTGAAGGTTATAGCCAATGTATTTAAAACACATTGGCTGTCACAGTATAAGAATTTGACATATATGAAAGACCAAAGTTAGTTGTCTTTTTAGTGATGAATGATTGATATATAGCTTAGGAATTATTCATCAAAATTAGAATTTATGTTGGATTAAAGTTATCCAATATAGTCCAGTTGTTTAATTCATTAGCCACCCAGTATGTGTTATGTTTTGTGTTAGGTGCTAGTGATTCAAAAATGAATTATGTATCCTAACGTCAAGGAGCCCAAAGTCTAGTGAAGAACCTGACATATGTAGAAACGGTTACCCCATGATCACACAAGTAATGCGATGGGGCAGTACTCCTGCCAGCCCATCACATCCCATTGCATTGCCAAATACTGTGCTCCTCCCAGTGTTTCTCACAGCATTTAATGAGCATTCAACAAATATCGATTCATGAATGGATACAGGTTTCATACTCAGATATTTTAGGCAAATAGTAATGTTGGCATGGTTCAAATATGATATTCTTAGTTTTGAGCTTTGTGAATTAACTTCTTTTTATGTTGGAGATTTACATGCATTTGGTATTTCTTATTTCTTGAAATATAAATAATGGAGAAAAGGCACCTGGAGCACCTTCCAGAATAAATCTTTAGAAAGTTGATTAAATGATGTTAAGTAAATACGTATTTATATAATACTATAACAACTTTTTAAATAAGTCGGATTGGAAAAAATCATTTGAAGGAATGCACCAAAATAGTTTGAAAAATAATTATCCTGGATAGTGAGATCATGAGAGATTTTGTTAATGTCCTTATACTTTAAAAATTTTCAAATACTTTTTATTAAATGTGCACATTAAAAGAGAGTTATGATAAACTCTAGCAGCAGAAAAGAAACTGGTGACCGATAAGGTCCCAGGAATATGGATGATAGAAGATTAAGAAGCAACATGAGGAACCTGGGTGTGAGAGGGCCACAAGCTACAGAATAAGATTATCAGTAGAAGGTATTACAATGGTAATAAAGCATAGTTTTTCTACTTCAATAGTATCTAGTTCTCTTTACATTTGGGGGCAGGTCATATCTCATTTTGTTATTGAGAAGGTCCATTGGCCAATGGGATGATCAAAACATACTGACTATAACCTATCTGCCCAGAATTTAGGTAAAAATATGGAAATGAATCTTGTTGCAACTTTAAAAAAATGAGTGGATTGTCCTCAAGCATAGTAATCTAAGTAATGTATCACAAAAAAATTAATTAATCTCTGAACCATAAACATACAGCTTTGATTTACCAACAAAGCAATGCATTTCTCTAAACCCAAGATCTTTGTTTTTAAATACTGTAAGAGTCAGGATGAGACCAGGCTTGGTGGCTAACACCTGCCATTTCAGCACTTTGGGAGGCTGCGGTGGGAGGATCTCTTGAAGCCAGGAATTTAAGACCAGCCTAGGTAACATAGTGAGACCTTCTCTATACAGAAAAGAATAAAAATAAAAATTAGCCAGGCATGGTGGTGCGCACCTGTAGTCCCATCTACACCAGTGGCTGAGATGGGAGGATCACTTGAGCCAGGAGTTGGAAGCTACAGTGATCTGCGATCATTCCACTGCACTCCAACCTGAGTGACAGAGCAAGATCCTGTCTCAAAACAACAACAACAACAACAACAACAACAACAGAAACATAAAAAATATAAATACAATCAGAGTTAGGATAAATACTTGTAGAATTAATGAACTAATTAATCTTTTTATTGTTGCTGTTTCCTTAAATCCTTTTATCTGAAATAATTCAAAGGTGACAGGTATACAAATTGGCAGAACTATATAACTTTAATTAAAAGTATTATTTGATTTCCCCTGATGAAGGCAGAATGTCGCCCTCTAAATTCCCACAATATCAAATTAATATCTTAATTATCTAACTTCCGCATTCTCTTTTGTAGTATAGGTGTTTACTTACACATTTTATTATAATTTCCCTACTGCTAGTTCTGTGAGTTCGTGATCTGTGTCTTATTCATCTGTATATTCCCTAAGAGCAGAATTAAATTATTTTTTAGAAGTGGTTTTATAAAAATACAGTAGTAAAAGCATTCTCTCAAAGTTCTGAGGATATTTTGTGGACTCAATCAACATTTATTACAGTAATATAAAATAGTTTTCATTTTATGAAACTAGGATTGTGGAAATCTGCATTCCAAAGCTCCACTTCACATGAGTGGTCTGTGATCAACAAATATCAACCTTTTATCTATTCTCAATACTTTCTTACGAATACAATGTTTTCTTTCTTCTGTTCAGTTGAATTCTGTCATCATCCCTCTGCACATTCAAGACAGGTGGAGCTAGGGGAAGGCTTCATGGAAAGGGTTTCACCTTTCTAAACATTCGCCACACTGGTAAGTTCTAGAGCAAAGACTTTCTTGGATTTTGTTGAGTTGTAGTTTTCTTTTTAATAATGACATAGTTAATCCATTAAAATAATAATGTTACACCCAATCTGATTTCATATTTCTTTTCCTAAAGTAGAAAACTCTCAAGTTGCTTAGTGAAGTGCTAACTGCTTTATATTGACAGACTACCACTGTTCGGCAATCTATATTTGCAGCCTGCCAAATGAAAGCCATAGTTGGCTCTTCTTTGTTGTTCACGGTATTTTAAATTACAAATGATGTTGATTTTAATCATCTTTGCTCTATTCACTCACAAAGCTGGATGCTGTACAAGTCAGCTCTCAGATTTTATATGAAATACTTTTTATTGGGCTTAGCACTTGCACAGCACTTTACACCTTCAAAATACTTTGTAAACATTAACCAGTCAATTCTTACAAAAAAAAAAAAGGACAAAGAAAATAAATCCTGATGGTATGTATAAATCAGGTCTAGAGAAAAGAGTTTCTCTATAGCTTAAATTTGAAGGCAAGGTATTTATTTGACTATTTATGTTTAAACCAATAGAGTATACTTCAGGAAATATGATCAGTTCTTCACTTTCCATTATAACAAAGCACATAATTTCAATGTTATCAATCATATAAAATATAGAAGTATTAATATCATTAATGACCAGTAGAACGTATGCCATATGACAAAGCTCCTACCTATTGAATGCTGCTTTGGACACTACACCAAGAAAATGTTTTGTGACAGTTAATAAAACTCAACTTGTCTCATAGGATTGACACGTATGAGTCACTGCTTCTTTCTGTCCTGTAAGTAGCAACAACTTCACTGGTATAGATACAGGTAAGACTAGCTTGGTCCAAATCTAAATGAGTCCCCAAGTTCACATTAAATATATAAATATATATAGCACAGCAGGGTCAAACTAATATATTATTTAAAGAGGGCACTATAAATTTTGTGTCTGCTTTTCTAAGTAAAATATATCTTCTGGCTTCATTGGTTCTGCTCTTCTTCCATTCACTCTCATAAAGATTCCCTCATTTTAACCTATGCTTTTAAAAGGAAAAGTTTGTATATTCCTCTTGGAAAATAACATGCTTACTCTGATCATAAAAGAAAATCCATGATAAGCCTAAAATGTTATTAATGCTATATATTGTACTGAGTATTGATTAGGGATTTTTCAATCATGTCATAATGAAAAGGAAAAAAATTGTAATTTTGCCATTTAAAAATTTGGAAATTGAAAACAGAAAGACAAAGGTCATATCAAGAAGAAACTTCAAAGCTGAGGATAAGAAGGGAAACCGTCTCAATTTGATAGCCGATTGTGCTGTGACCATAACTCAGAAAGCTGTCGGTGATTTTAAGGAAAGCCTGCACTATGTATTCAACAATTAAACAACTAGAATGCAATAAAATATACTCTTAAAAATTTAAACTAATTAAATTTAGCAGAGTTTGAGCAAATGATGATTCACAGATGAGGAAGCACTCAGAACCAGAAGAGGTTCATAGAGCTCGACCCAGCAATGTGGGCAGGCAATATTTATATAGACAGAAAAAGAAAGTGACATACAGAAATATATTGGTTATGGCTAGGTGTTTCCCTTATATTAACCTGGTCTGAATAGTTGGCGGCCTCTGATTGCTGAAGCGTGGCTGCTGTGATTGGCTGTAACTCAGCTATTTGTTATAAGAATATGCTTTCAATTTAGGTTGCAGTTTGTTTACATCCTTAAGTTAGGTTGCAGTTTGCTTATATAGTAAGTTAGGTTATAGTTTGTTATCCACAGAGGCAGCTTTAGGCCAAATTTAATTTTATTTCACGATAGTCACAATTAAAAGCTATATGCCTAAAGGTTTAGATTTTAATTAGGAAACACTGCAAGTTTACTGACGTATTGAAAATAACGTTTTTACATTCCTTAAAAAATCTTTATCAAGGGAGGACAAGTTAGAGACTGAAACTTGAGATAAATTACTGAAATTGCGAAATAAAAGCTATGGATAAACCAAAGTGATCTCATAATCCTCAGACTCCTTTCTTCTGTGTAAGCATCACAATATTTACTTATGATAAATTAATGGTAATATTATGCACATCCATCAGAGTTTGTGACATATTTAGGACAATCTCTTTTTCTTTTTCTTTTTTTTTTTTTTTTTGTTTTTTTAAGACGGAGTCTCGCTCTGTCACCCAGGTTGGAATGCAGTAGCGCAATCTCGGCTGCCTGCAAGCTTGGCTCGCTGCAAGCTCCGCCTTCTGGGTTCACGCCCTTCTCCCGCCTCAGCCTCCCGAGTAGCTGGGACTCAGGCGCCCGCCACCATGCTCCGCTAATTTTGTTTATTTATTTTTAGTAAAGACAGGGTTTCACCGTGTTAGCCAGGATGGTCTCAAACTCCTGGCCTCATGATCCGCCAGCCTCGGCCTCCCAAAGTGCTGGGATTACAGGCGTGAGCCACCATACTCAGCGGACATATTTAGGAAAATCTTAAAAAATGAAGAAAAACAATAACAACAACAACAACAACAAAAACCCACTTAACCATATACTATGCAGTAGGATTTTTACATTGGATTTTATATCTTGTTAATATCATCAATATTATTACCTTATCATGTTCGGGTATTACTGCAAAAACATTATCTGATTTTTAAGGTAGAGTATTTGTTTTTGCACACATATAGAAGACTAAAGTTCCAAATAGAAAAAAGAAGCTGTAATAAATTTTAATATTAAAGTTTAGGAGAACAATATTAACATTCTGGAACCTAATCTGTTTCTATGAATTCATTATAGGACATCTAAAAGTAAATTTTAAAAATCCCTTTAGACAATATTTTACGTACACATTTTAATTCCTAAATCACTCTTTTAAACTTTCCCTCCAGAAATGTACTCAATAAAGAGATTAAATAGATCGGATAACGAATTTGGAATTAAGCTGAAAACAAGCGATCACTTAGGATGTGATTTCTGCAGCCCCAAGAAGGACCTCTGACTACAAATAAATAAATAAAAATACCCTTTCCCTGGTCTCAAATGCCTCAATTTCTACAACTTCGGATTTCTAGGTTGACTATTTTGTTAAGTACTAAATATTCTCAGGAAGACCAATACTTTAAGCTGTGAAATTCTGGAGCCACCAAACAACGTTATTTACTTGACAGATTCTGCCTAGTAATTGTCTAAGATACAGGTGAAAATTGATCACTAATGAAGACCGTTAACTCAAAACCTGGCCATGTCTCATGTAACAAGGTATGGCACAGTTTCTATTCTATAGCTTCCACATATACCTTGATGGGAGATTGTCATTGACATAATAAAATGTGAAACAGCAGGAAAATATTAAAAGCCAAAGAGGTAGCCTATTTTAACAACCCACTGTCAGGAAAATTTTCCGCACATCAGACCTAAATTTCTCCATCAACAGCTAAGTACATTCAAGGGCATTCTCAGTTGTTCTTTTGGCTGATTTCCTCTTTTTCTTATGGTTAGGACTTTATATTTTCAAAGAGCTTTTCAACCACATTTACTAGTGTTTCTTCACAAATATGCCTGCAGTTTAATACTTTTTTTCCACTATTTTACAAATCCTGATGTTGGAGCACAGAGATATTAAGAAGTATGTTCAAGGTTACACAGCAAGTTAAAAGCCCAGCAGGGGATAGGCTACGCAGCACCTGAGTTTCCAGACTGCTGTTTAGCCAACTGGGCCACTCTCACAGGATGCTCACGACACAATGAATTAAGAAAAAGAGAAAATAAGCTTGAACTATAAAATGAAATTATGAAAACAGAAAATGTATTATTATTAAAATCATAATTTCTTTTTCAACAGATATAAATAAACTATGATGCAATGCTTATCATGCAGCCTCTGGGTAGACTTGCAGACTGATTAATCTAACCTTGTCTGTCTTCATACTGCTTTTACTCATTTTTATCAGGGCATAAAATAAGTTAGGAAGTAGATCCTATATCTGATGGCCAAAATGAGACATGTTCTATTGCCTCATGTTTGGGTCTCATAAATGTGACATTTTTTCAGGGGTATGTCTGAGCTCTTCTGCTCAACCTCCTCCCAGCTCTGTATTTCCCCATCAGTCCTCATGATGGGTATCAAGAAAAGGGAAAATAAGAAAGACTTGGCATTTGAGTTTTGAAGGTTACAGCTCCATATTTGATAATCAAGAGCTCTCGAACTGCGCCTGGATACTAATTCTGAATGGAAGCTTATGATTGTAAGGTAGAAATATGACGAAGTAGTGAAACAGCAGAGACATCAATAACTCCCACATAAAGATGTTTCTATACTTAAATCTAAACGGAGAGGCCTCATAATTCCTAAGATTCCTCAGTCAAGAGGCATTCTTGAATGCCCTTAATGTGTCAAGATCTGAGGTAGGTGGTAGGGAACAGCCACAAAAAAAGTTCTATTCAAGAGCAATAACCTAATTCTGTTTGAAGTGTCAGAAGAGTCTTCACAGAAGAGACGATATTTGAAGCTGAGACTTGAAGGACACATAAGAGTTAGCCAGATTGAAGAGGATAGGGAGAAGAGTTTTCAGGCTTTGGGAATCAGTACATGCAAAGGAACAAAGGCTAAAAAGGGCATAGGACACTGAAGTTATCATAAAAGGCCAATAAAGCTACAGGAAGAGACAAAAAGATGGCAAGTGAACTTTGAGGGGTAAGCAGGGAACAGGACATGACAGGTCCTATAGGTAATGATGAGTATTTTTTTTTTCACTGTATTCTTAAGCCACGGAAAGGCCTAATACATTTTAAGAGGGAAATAATATGATTATATTTAAAATTGTTTTAAAATCCCTCAGGTTTCTGCATGTATTATCTGTTTTTCGTGTTCTTTTCATGTCCATTTGCAGGTGTTTAGCTCTTACTCTACACAAATCTTTTTTGTGTGAGGAAGATGTGGCTGTTGAGAGAGTCAAGTAATTGAATGATGTGAATTTCCTGGAGTTTCCATAAGTTCCTGTAAATTTAGCCTCCAACTGAAATAAACCAACTGGTACTCTTGTGAAATTCAAAATTATGCTATCATCAGCTAAGCTGAATGAAAAGAAATTAGACACGAAAGTCATAGGCAGCCCTTTTTAAAATTGTATCTTTTATAGAAACATCATTATATGGAACAATTAAAAGAAGCAAATTTATTTGAATGTGCATTTTTAAGACAGTTCCACAAAAGCATAACTAGCAGTAGCAGAAGTACAAAAAATTCTGTGTCAGTTAAAAGACTATCCTCAGAATATGAGATTAAACTCCACATACAAGCCATGAAATAAAATTCAGAAGTATGAACTATAGCATAGCATACAATTGATATCCAAACCATTAAAATATCTAAGACTAATAAAATACTGCTTTAAACAACTTATCAAAATTATCCATTCTTTTGTAGCATGCCTTTATAGTTACATCATAGTCATCAAATACAAGTAACATTAAACATTTAATTACAAGTAACTCGTAACTCTTTCGGCCCAGTGCATATGCCCAGCTTTTTATTTAAATTTGTATTTAGTTTCATGTAACCTTTTAACCTTTTGAATTAATAGTAAATATATCAAGGCATTAATAACTTTTTTTTTTTTTTTTTTGAGATGGAGTCTTGCTCTATCACCCAGGCTGGAGTACAGTGGCCTGATCTTGGCTCACTGCAACCTCCATCTCCGGGTTCAAGTGATTCTCTTGTCTCAGCCTCCTAAGTAGCTGGGACTACAGGCGTGTGTCACCACACCTGGCTAATTTTTGTATTTTTAGTAGAGACGGGGTTTCACCATATTGGCCAGATTGGTCTCGGCCTCCCAAAGTGCTGGGATTACAGGTGGGATAAAGGGCAACTACGCCCGGCCCTTAATAACATTTTATGTAGATTGTATTTTAACATTTACCAGGCGTAAATAAAATGTTCCTGCTTTGGAAGGTATTTTTTTAAGCATAAAATGATGAATTAGCAATTCCCTATAATAAAGTTATTCATGTTTATTACTTAAAATTTTTTCATAGCAATAGAAATTCAAGCAAAACAATCACAATAATCTATTTTAAAAGTCATTTAATGACAATATAAGGATCAGAATTGACTTTTGATGCCTAGCTCCTTGTATTGATATCCTAAATTACTCTGATCAAGAACAACCATTAATCAGAAAAGTCTGAAGAACATTAAGATCTAGATATTTTTCAGACTACTAGAATATTCTGAAATTCTGAAAAAGAAAGAACAAAGATTCTAATTTCAGAGGCTTTTAAAATGCCTGATTTCAGTAGGTCTCAATTATAAAGATTCTATTTTAACAGCATGGGCAAAATAAAATATGTTTTGCTAGCACCTACTGCTGCAGATGTGCAACTGAAGTAAAAGAATATATTTTGAAAAATGTAAAATGGCATGTAAATAAAAAGTATTATAAATCACATTTCATAAACTCAGTTGATCAAGAAATGTAATTGTAGGTTTCCATGAAATGATTTTATTTGGAGTCCAGATTCCTCCCTGCGGTAGAACTTAATCTTAGGCAATTCACCACCATCTCCCCATTCTCCCATTTCTTATCTCTGGGATGTGTTCACAGATCAAAAGCATGAAGTGCAAAGTATAAAGGTGTACTTTGCTGGGATTAGTAGGGATGCCCTGAGCATCGACTGAGGTGCCTGGTCACATTGTGCCTTCAATCTTAGTTCACGCACATTATTCTAAATCATCTGTCTTTCCAAACCATCAAGTCAAGCCCAGCTTTTCCTAATATATTAGCATCCTTCTGCAGTCCACAGGACTATTCTCTGACAAGCACCACTAAAGTCTGTAGAACCAAGTTTCTATCTATTCCTCTGCCACTCGTGTGCATTTTCCACTCCTCCCAGGCTATCACGGGTGCCCATAAACTCCGCCAAGTTTTCCTAAGACCTTCTCTACTCAGGGCTTGTTTCCTGATGCCATGTTGCTACCTCCCTGAGCATACCCTGAAATGAGGAAAAAATAAAGTCCTGGGACAACTTGTACATGCACCCTACTTAGAATTTCTGTCTCCATTCCTCCAGCTCAGGCTGGGAGATGTAGTGTGAGGCCCTTCTTCTCAGATACCCACCACTGTCTAAACTCTACTATATTTGTCTTCATGCCCCCTTACCACGTTGTTATAGAATCTTCTTTAGCCTCAGGGAAAGAAAACCTTGTTCTTATATTAGGTAAGAACTTTAGTCTGCCAAATCTATATTATCAAAAAATCCTCTACTTATTAACCTGGTTCAACTCAGCAATTCAGGCATAATTGCAATCATTTTAGGCTTCTTTACCCAGGATTGCATTAGATTTCAAGAGGCTGTGCCAGCGCAGGTAGGACAACCATCTAAACAGAGCCTTTAGCTACATTTAACTCCAGTAGGTCCACAAACATCAGTCCGTGTAGGTACAATTAAACCAGCCCTTTTCCAACTGCAGGGCTTCTTCAGAAACTCCTGTCCATTCATTTACTTATATGACTTGGCCAGAGACACAGGGGCTCATTCTGTTATTTGGGGCCCATACTGAAGCATGAAACTTCCACACTCCATCTGTTTATCCCTGACCAAATATGTCTTACAGCCTTCTCTGGGTCCTGACATTGTCTGTGCTTTATTCGGAAAGGGAAGTCTTCTATGTCCCCAAATTGCCCCAAAATATTATTGCTTTACCCAGGCCCATTCCTGGCAAGCAATGTCTCCCAAGACCCTTTCCTTAGGAATCCATCCTTCTACATATTTATTATTTTGTGGCACAACTATTCTTCTTGTTGGGGTATAGGAGGTAAAAAGGAGCCATAACTCTTAGCTATCAACTTGAATTGGCTACTTGAATGTGAAAATTCAGAATTAATGTGCTTTGTTTTCTCTGCTTTCTGTGGTCTTATCCCTTTTCTGAAACAAGGAAGGTGAATGCTGAGCTTCTGAATGAAGAAAGTTTCTGTAGAAGAAGGAAGCTGTTAAAAATATGTTACAGATAACAATTCAAAATATGATGCTATTGCATCATTATTCTCCTCATTACTCTATGTGGGTTTTAGTTACGACACTCAGAATAAATACAGAATAAATACAAAATAATTATTTTTATATTTTATTGATTAGTCCTTTTATTTTCTTTATGATTTTTACCTTTAGAATTTTTCATGGGATCAGTTACCTGGTTTACAGAAAACAGTATTAAATAGGTTGAGGAAAACTAGGCTACATTAAGTAAACTGTCTTCCTTTTAGTTCTTTAATATTAAGGAATAAAAATGCATGGCACACACAATAAAGACCACACTAAGTAGATGATAAATATGAAGATTTGTATAAATTGTAAGGTTTTATATAAATATTATATTATTATAATCTGAGCTCCTAGGAAATATATATCCTCAATGATCTAAACGATATTATTATTGTCAGTAGAAAAGGGAGGGGAAACATTTACCAGTTTGGATAAAATGAAAAAAAAAAAAAATATATATATATATATATGTACACACACACATACATAAAACTGCATCTTTTTGTTCCACGTCACCAACTACAAACACATCAAAAGTATTCGGAATCCCTACCTGTGCAATAGAATATATAAGAAAGTGTAATGTTCCCAATAATTCAGCATGTAACAAAAGCTATATGTTATTTATCTTTAGCTACTGTTGTTCTTTCAATTTGGCCATAAAATATACAGACCCAGCCATTGGTATATTGTGATTTCTTTGTATTGACATTGTCATGTTGTACGCAAAATATTGTCATACTGAATGTTATTCCAATGGTATGTTTTTAACATTTGAAAAAGTACAGGACAATGACAGGAGAGCTGGAGTCAAAAAAATCCCTGAGCAAACAAGGATGTTCACCTACATCTCCAACACTGAATTGAAATTGCGCACTTGACTAATCATTTGCTATTCCAGTCTTGAGTCTTCCTAATTATAATGATAAAGATAAAGTAAAAAGCACCTGAAGCAGAAGCAGCAGGACTTTAATTCCAAGCCTGCCCTGTTTTTTTTTTTTTAATATCTTTATAAGTTCAATGTGCACTTAGCTTTCCATAAGAATCACTTATCTACTAGATAATTTCCAATCCTCAAGAAATGCACAGAGATTGGGATGGCCTTAGCATAAATTCTCCTCTTTCACAGGAGACGTAACTAGAAAAAACCCATGGGACAATTGTGGTTTTTGAATAAAAGTAGTCAAATTACACTGATATATAAAGAAATGGCAATTTATGTTTGATGAGGTATACATCTTTATAGAATGGATTGAAAAAGATCAATATTAATGTGATCTAGACTACATAAAACTCTAAATTTATTATGTAATTATATACTTAAATATCATACCAACACTTTGTTTTGTTCATTTTTAAGGTTACCATATTTTTATAGGAAAAAAAAACAAAAAAAACTCAAAGTTCCTTTTTTTTTTTTTTCCAGAATGTAAGACATCAGACCCTAAAGAACCAAAGTTGTTATTTCTGTGGAAGACCAACCAACCTATTCTTACAGCTGAAACAAGGGATCTGGCCTGCAAATAGTGTGTTAAGGCATTCTCCAAGTTTCAAAACAAGAGTACACCATTTTGAAGGCCCATAAATAGAAAGAATTTTTCAAATATAAATTCAGTAATGACCTCTGTCTTTGGAAAAGATAATTGCAATGTGTTACTGCAAACCAATTTAAACCCGTATTTCTCATTGCATTTAATATTTAATTTTATTTTTTATCATTATATATCAATAGTTCTTTCTGGAGCAAAGCAATCTTATTTGACTTTATTATTATTATTATTATTTTAACCTTATAGTGCACACACACGTATGTGTAGGGTTATTTAAACCAGGAAATATTTACATCAAAATGTTCAAAGAGTTATCCTGGAATAGAAATGCTGAAAGTATATTTTCAAGAAGTTTTAAAATTCTAGGCTGGCCTCAATGTATTCAGTAGCATGTCAGAAACAGAAAAAAAAATTAATCTCTCCATTTGCTTATTCTTATTAACATATATAGAAAAAAAGTTGCTCTAAACCTAATGCCTATGCAATATGTTTGTTTCCTGATGCTGATGGTAAATCATAACTGGGCACTTGGTTACATTTTTTAATGTTCTACATTTCTAGCACTGCTACTGTGTTTACAATGAGCTTTATATCTGACGGTAATTTTATTTTCAGGTTCAGTCATATGATGCCTTTCTATAGAAATAGGTTCTATCACAGGAGCAAATTATTCAAATCTAGTTTAACGGACTCAGCAATTCTCCTCAGTTTTATCTTGGGCATTCTGTATTCCTTTCCCTAAGCCTAGTGGCTATGTAACAATTCAATTACCAAAGTCCTTCATCCAGAAAGTGCCGTTGATTTCCGGGAATTCTTATTCTGTTTGATTTCTTCTTTATTTTCTTCTCCTAGTTTAACACATGCCAGTTGGTGTTGCCTGAGTTAAAAATCTTGAAATAAGCCTGGCACTGTGTCAGTACGTAGGTTAAAAAATGAAACAAAAACATTTAATAAAATATACACTAGAAATGGAAAATAAGATTAGCAGTGGCATGTCTTGTCATAAGGGCATTTTCTGTCTATGCACACAAAATAAAACAAGCTCAGTGCAGCTGAAGAAGAGAGGAAAGAGAGAGATGGTATAAACTGAAAGATGAAAAGGCAGAGAGTGAGTGTACAGAAGCATGTTGAGAGCATGCAGAGTCAGCTGGCAAGAAAAGGCAACTCGAAGAGCCTCAGAAGGTAAAACCTCAGTTGGCAGATAAAGTGGGTAAGAAGCAATTTTTGAAATAAAATAGCAATAGCATAAGCAACTTGAAGGAAGATGAAAAGAGCAAGGTGATAAAAGTATGCAAGAGTCTTTGGAGATTATTAGTAATTTTAGGGAATTACAATGATGAAAAGTTATAAGGGAAAAAGACTTTACATATTCTTTAATAAAAGAAAATTACCTGTCAAAATCTGTCTGCATAGACACTAGTATTAGATTCTCGTTCTTGAAGAAAAAGGCATGTCTGCTGGTCAGATTTAGGTTCATCTGTCCTCTATTTCTCTAAATCATGTTTTTTCTGATAAAATATGCAAATACACACATACACATATATATTTTGTGTGTATATTATATGTGTGTGTGTGTGTGTGTGTACATACCTATACATAAAATAAACACTCTGGAACTAAAATTTCAAAGAAAGTCAAATAAAATAGACAATAGTGGAACTCCACAAAATTTACCAGTAACCTGAAAAAGTGTAACAAATTTCAAGTTAATTCTCATAAATCTTCTACATACATTAGTTATATCTACAAATAATTCATTAAAAATCAGCAATTATCTGATTAAATTATTCCATACAATAGGTACATTTAGATAAATCAGATAGATATATATTTGGAGAGGAGACCTGAAAAACTTCCCTTTGTCAACACTGATTAAACATGTCAAATAATGAGTTCCTACTTAAAATGTGGCAAGTGCCCACAGACCCTCTTAATGATTCCCTTTAGGTATCTGCACATCAAGTAACAGAAATACATACAGGTAACATTTTTGGAACATGTTTATCCTATTTTGTACTTTTGTATTCCATAAAGAATCTTAATAATAGACTTCTTTAGAAAGAGCACTGTTGATTTCAATACATAGTCATAGAAGGTTAATAAAAATAGCTAAAAATTATTCGGTCCTTACTATGAAGCAGATGCCTTTATTGACTCTGTCTCAAAAAAAAAAAAAAAAAAAAAAGAAAAAACATAGGACTGGGAAGTTACCTCACTCTTCTGCCTCCTTTATATCTAGATTTCAGCTAGATTATATAAAGTATTTCTACATACCAACTGGGCATGGTGGCTCACGCCTATAATCCCAAAACTTTGGAAGGCCGAGGTGGTTGGATCACGACGTCAGGAGTTCAAGATGAGCCTGACCAACACGGTGAAATCCCATCTCTACTAAAATATAAAAATTAGCTGGATGTGGTGGCATGAACCTGTAGTCCCAGCCACTCAAGAGGCTGAGGCAGGAGAATTGCTTGAACCCAGGAGGCGGAGGTTGCATTGAGCCAAGATCATGCCACTGCACTCCAGCCTGGGGGAACAGAGCAAGTCTCTGTCTCAAAAAAAAAATAAATAAAAAGTATTTCTACATACCAACATGAAAAAAAATCTTATAGAAAAATCATCAAAATAGCGATAGGTACTTCTAAGAGAAAATAAATATTTGAAAAGCTAATCAGCACAACCAGTAACCAAGAAAATCAAAAATAAAATAAGATGTAATTATTAGTATTAGTTATATCTGGCTTGGCACGGTGGAGACAAATGGCCATCTATACATTGTTGATAGGAGAAAGTACTATGGCGGGATGTATCAGACTCAAAGGTGAGCATGATGGCAAACAAATAGTCCTGTCTCTAGAAATAGACCTGTTAGAAATATTCAACTTGTGGGCCAGGCACAGTGGCTCATGCCTGTAATCCCAGCACTTTGGGAGGGAGAGGGAGGCAGATCACCTGAGGTCAGGAGTTTGAGACCAGCCTGGCCAACATACAGTGAAACTCCATCTCTACTGAAAAATGCAAATATTAGCCGGGTGTGGTGGTGCCTGTAGTCCCAACTAGTCAGGAGGCTGAGGCAAGAGAATCACTTAAACCTAGGAGGCAGAGGTTTCAGTGAGCCGAGATCACGGCACTCTACTCCAGCCTGGGTGACAAAGTGAGACTCCATCTCTAAACAAACAAACAAACAAACAAAAACTCATTTGTGCACTCAGAGATATGAAAAAGAAGTTCATTAATAGCAAAAATATAGACAAAATTCTCAACAATGAAGAAATTATAAATACAATTGACATGGACAGGTGACAGAAATACTGGGTAGAAGAGGGGGGTTCCCCAGCATAGGCTGCTCCAACCTCAAGTCTGGAAACTACAGCCCTAAGTGAGAACAGGCATTTCTGTTTTAGCGCTCAAAAAGTTGCCTTTTGGTCTGCCATGCCCCCTGTCCTATACCCATATAAACCCCAAACCCCAAGCTCCAGGAGAAGGCAAGCAGAAGAATGGCAGAACAGCGTGGCAGAGAAGGAGAAAAAAAGAGCATCTGTAAGCCGAGAGGAGTTCAGCTGGGGACAAATGGAGAGGAGATCGGCCTCTTGGCAGTCAACTCCAGGGGAAGATGATCTTCCCACCCATTCCCTTTCCAGATTCCCATCCACCCTGCTGAGAGACACTTCTACCACTCAATAAAACCTCTGCATTCATCCTTCAAGCCTGTGTGTGACCTGATTCTTCCTGGACGCCGGACAAGGACCTGGGTATGGAGAGGACACTGAGCTGGTTAACACAAGCTGTCTGTGGATGGCAAAGCTGAGAGAATGCGTTGTAACACATGCCCACTTGGCCTTCAGGAGTCACAGACACCCACAGCTAGACACTGCCGTGGGGTTGGAGCCCAGACCATTCATCCTGGCTCCTGCACTTCCCTGTCTTCATGCTTCCCCTCCCATAAAGGGTTTGAGCTCGCAACAGCTGAACAGAGAGCCACACACCTGTTGCATGTCCTGGAATGAAGGCCAGGGAACTCTCCTGTCTCAAAATTATATCATATCTCTACTATGGAAAACTATGAATTAATTAAAAAGAACAAAATAAATTGTGGGAAAAGAACTCCGAGATATATTTTAAGTGAAAAAAGAAAATTAAATACCGGTAAATAGATAAGAAAATTGCAGTTATGTTGGCAGAAGGAAATAGAATTTGCTGTTGACAGCCTAAAAGTGGGCTTTCATATTTTAATTCTATATACATCTGGGTTTTGGAATAGCTTATAAAGTATTCCTATGTTACAGATATAATTAAAAAGCAATACAAAAGTGAAATTCTTTCTGAATCTCCTATTTTTCTTGAGAAGTTATGAGGCTCAAATACACATATAAAATTGTTTCTAGTTGTGTTTTAAAATACCTCAAAGAAATTTAAAAATATTTTAAAAAAGCAAAACTCACCATTTTAGAAAGAGCAGCATATTTAGAATCATAGAACTTTGCACTTACTCTTTATACAACCTGTTACAAACATCTTTGAAATCTGAACCTCACTCTTCCGTTTTCAAAATGCTATCTGTCCTGCTGATTTCTCATTTCCATAATCATACCATTCCAGACACAATTTCTGGAGCTACTGCCAAGTTCAAAGGAGTTCTATAAAATTCATTCTGCAAACAGCATAGCATTTTATACATTGATAGGTATAGATGTAGATATAGTTAAGCTGAGACTATTGGGGAAAAAATATAAATAAGCCTGTTTCTGTATATTTTAATGTAATTCACTATGTATCATATTAGAATCCACAAACAAAACACAAAATGCAGCTACTTATACTTAATCTCTTACATTTTGAAATTAATAATGTAATCTGTTTTATAAACTAAAAACTAGCTATTATAATTGTTTCAGAAAACAGTATTGAAGTTTTTCTGCATTTCATTCAACAAAAAGCCAAAAGAAGAAGAAAATGTGTATGTTTTTACTCATAAAAGATTAAGGATCAGTTAGCAGCTTGCAATAAGTACTGTATCACTGTCCAGGGGCAAGGCAATTATAATAAGTAGAAACTATACTTGTGTATTGCTGTAGGGGGAAAATACTTATTAGATTTATTCATAAAATTGAGTACATTTTTAACTTACAACTGCTTTATTTAAACCTCATGATATGGTTTAGCTGTGTCCCCACCCAAATCTCATCTTGAATTGTAGCTCCCATAATTCCCATGTGTCATGGGAGGGATTCAGTGGGAGGTAATTGAGTCATGGGAGTGGGTCTTTCCCATGCTGCTCTCATGATAGTGAATAAGTCTCATGAGATCTTATGGTTTTATAAATGGGAGGTCCCCTGCACACACTCTCTTGCCTGCCGCCATGTAAGGTGTCCCTTTGCTCTTCCTTTATCTTCTGCCATGATTGTGAGGTCTCCCCAACCATGTGGAAATGTGAGTCCATTAAACCTCAATCCTTTATAAATTTTCCAGTCTTGGGTATGTATTTATTAGCAGCATGAGAACAGACTAACACACCTCATATGCTAAATAAGAAAGATAGATGAGATTAGATAGACAGATAGATGCACACATATAATCAAGGAAATATAAAGATGCAAGTTCATAAATGACATTATACTCAAGAAAAAGTAAATTAATTTTCATTTGTTTAACATTTACTCAGAACTTTTCACAGAAAATAACCTGACTAATAAGCAATTGCAATGGCTTAAAGGTAATGTGCAAGAATAGTTCTGGTGGTGGAATACGAACATTTACTTACGAAAGTGACAATTAGCTCACAAAAAAAAAAAAAAAGAGAAAGAAAAGAGAAAGAGAGTAAAAAAATAATTTAGATTGAAGGTTATAGCAGCTGTGCAAATAAAGAAAATGGTACAATCAACAGTTCACATCCTTCTGATGGATCATTGAAAAAGTTCTATGTAAATAGTTTTAATGTTCAAACTCCTGTAGAAAATAATGCAGTGAAAAAATGCAAGTAAGAAAATGCCTACAAAGTATGAAGAATCTTGCAATCACTTTTCTTCCAGCAGATATGGACCACCAATCAGCTGATTTATATATTTAAAAAATAACTCAGAATTAATGACTTTTAAAGAATGACAAATAACCACAATCTTTGATGGAAAACAGTAGAAGCTGTAAGTGTGATATGCCCTATTGGATCATGGGTACCATGCAAATGACAACACAATGGCCTAGAATTGTAGCCTGAATGCTAAATCAAGTCTCCAAACAGAGAAATTTTTCTCACCTTAAGATTTTTTAATAAAATAAAGTAACAAAAGTTAATGGCCTGCCAGATGTTCACCACAGGGAGTTTGTTTCACGGAAATTGAAGAAGGAACTTAATTTTGAATTTATGGGAACATTTCCCCTCCATTTTCCCTTGTTTGTCCCAGGTTGCTTTTCAGCCTTGTTGACCAAAGCCAGAAGTGCCACACTGGGACTCTTTCAGTGCTATTCATCTCTGCATTAGAACAAGATGTGTTTACATTTTTCTTTATTTTTTTTTTTCCTTGCCAGGGTACAGCTAGAAGTAGCAATAAAATTATCCTAAAACCAACGATTGTTCTGATAATTTTTTATCAGCTCAACAGAAAATGTATCAAATGAATCAATGAAAATATCTTGAAGCACAATCAGATATTCAATCTGTAGTATCCTGTGAAGATATTTTGTTTTTCAGCTTCCATATTTAGAGTGTGTGTGTGTGTGTGTGTGTGTGTGTGCATGCGCACATGTGTGTGTTGTTTATTTAATTAAACATTTTGAAAATCAAGCGAAATTAAAACATTGCATTTGGGTGTTATTCAAGTTTATATAAGGACATAATAGTAGAAGAATCCACATTTTTCAAAGCCGTTTTAGCTTAAAGTGTTAGAGACCTATGTGTGTATGCCTTGGGCAGGGGCTGAAGGAGTTGAGAATGAAAGAATAAAAACAATCAGCTAATCCTCAAATTGTAGAACCATACTTAACAATTATTTAAGGAAATGTTTAACATCCATTTACATGTGGAAATCTGCACAAAGGGTAGACTACCCACTCTCTTTCTTAGTGGCTCCTAAACTTTCAAGTATGAATAAAAATCACCTAAAAGTTAGTTAAAATTGTAGACTTCCAGACCCCGCCAAGAGAACTTGAATATTGGGAAGAATCTCAGGAGACTTTCCTCCAGATGGTGCATGACCCACAACTTGCAAAACACTGTTTTCTATTCTTATGACAAAAAAAAGCACACAAATCTGTTCAGATAATTGTACCTAACAAACAATTGTGGACGTCTCTCTTTTCTTTGATATCAACAAAAATGAGGCCAATAATTTTTGTAAAACATGTATATGATAAGTGTTTTATAGTCAACTGAAAGAAAAAATAGAAACCTAATAAATATTTATTGAATATACAATTGAAAGAATAAATATGCAAACAGATTTACCCACATGTAATCCCCTGGATACTCAAATTTTGTAGCCAGAAATAAAAAATCCCTCCTTCAAACTGATTAACTTTCTGCACAATTTACAATTTAAAAACAATTCTTGTGTTACCTTAAACCAAAATAATCAAAATAATATATTAGTAGGCAGTACATAGTGCTTATGTCTTTACATTGGAAAATGTTATCCTAATGCACTCTCTCTTGTTCATTGGTGTTGCGAGTAGCAAAATGCTCAGTATCCCTGACTGAGGGAAGACATATGAACTGAATGAAGAATATATCATTTACCTAACCAATCTTTCACTTTAAGGGCAGTATTTCTCAAAGTTTAGCCATGAGTATAATCTCTTCATAATTTTGGCTGCCATATCCTTGTAAGAGGTGTTAATATATCATGAAAAAGAACACAGGAATTTGCTGTAGTCACTACCTATTATAGTGCATGTATATATTATATACAATAAATATAATATTAGCATATGGTACCTATGAAAGAAGGACTGTTCCAAATCTTTCCATGTATAGGAAATTCTTAAAATGTTCAAAACACCTTACCCTTAAAGAGCCAAGGACTCATTATCTTCTCCAATGACCTTTGGCAAAGCGTAAAGGGAGGTGGTGATGCTACTATGGGGAGTGTGTGTATATATATAAAATAATAGATATATCTATAGATTAATTTCAGTTACCTCACTAAATCTCCAGTGTGTTTAATTAGCTATATTTTTCCACCTCATATTTAAAATTTTAAAAATCTCAGCTATTAAAGTTTAAAGGTGTTTGTTCATCTACCACCTAAAATAACGTTATGTCCCAGCAGCAATTCATTCACTATATTTTGAGAACCTATGCTTCCAGACTCCAAGTCCTAGAAATTAGCAGTCCTTCAAATAATCTCATACTCACCTATGAATGAAGGACTCTTCCAAATCTTTCCATGTATAGGAAATTCTTAAAGTGTTCTAAACACATTATACTTAAAGAGCCAAGCATTCACTATCTCTTCTCTAATGACCTTTTGAAAAGAGAATAGAGAAGTGGTGACACGAAATGTCTTCTCTACATATTTCACAATGTATGCTCTGTTAAAGGGAAGTCACCAAATGACAGCAGAGGACTTGGGGTCACTCTCTCTGCTATTTACAGAAAAAAGTAAAATCTACACAATTCAATTTGCCAAGATAACTCAGGCTAAAATGAGGTGAACATTATCCTCAGATTACTGAAATAATCATCTCTATCTATATATTTTTCTAAGAATAATTGACCTTAGTGTGATGGTTCAAGATTTTTTTAATTTGATTAAGTCTACTTTGTACTGTATCGGTTTTATTGTGTTTAGTTTTACCTAAGTTATTTATTCTTCCCAGCTGGTTTGAGGACTTAAACAAAAACAGTTTATTGGGTAAAGTGTTAAAAGTATATAAGAAGGCTATGTATGTTTCTATTAATATATCACAGAATAAAAAACTCAGGGATAAACATGAATAGATTGCCCTCAAACTTTGAAACTATTTCAGGTATTTATTGTATTGTAAATAAGGTCTGCATCTATAGGCATTTGAGGAGGAAATTTCTAATGAGGCAGTATTTTTGTTCCTATACATTTGTATCTAATCTCAAAATAATAAATTAGTTCCATCCAGGAATGTGAAAATATGTGAATAATATCAGAACTTTGCCCATGAAATAATATAGTGAATTGAAGCCTGTAATCCCAGCACTTTGGGAGGCCGAGACGGGATACAAGGTCAGGAGATCGAGACCATCCTGGCTAACACAGTGAAACCCCATCTCTACAAAAATACAAAAAACTAGCCGGGCGAGGTGGCGGGCGCCTGTAATCCCAGCTACTTGGGAGGCTGAGGAAGGAGAATGGCGTAAACCCGGGAGGCGGAGCTTGCAGTGAGCCGAGATTGCCCCACTGCACTCCAGCCTGGGCGACAGAGCGAGACTCCGTCTCAAAAAAAAAAAAAAAAAAAAAAAGAAAGAAAAAAAAAGAAAAATGAATGCTTAAATCATGATCTATTTGAAATGCTTACACTTTTTTAACTCACTTAAAATGGGAATTTAATCTCATAAGTGATCCAGCCTTGCCATTGGTGTTTCCAAATATACCAAACGTTTAGCTCTGTCCAGAGTATACCATGAATTAGAGTCATTTCTGTAATTTAGCTTTACATTTTCATTAAAAAGTATTTATTACCTAAATATGACTGAAATTCAACACAATAACTTCATCACATTATTAGAGTATTTCCATGTCCTACTGCTATTTAAAATATTTAACTTTAGAGTCAGCTAGGATTTTACACAAATCACTTAGTGTATACTGAGAGATCCATATCCTTTTTCAGAGCAAGTATTCAGGAAGCCCACAGTTTCCTTGGAGGAACAACAGTAACCAAATAATTAAACCACAATGATAATGCAGAAATGTACATGGTAATAAAGGAAGGTACATAATGTTTCTACAGCAGTGAAAAGGAAAATAGCTATTCAACTCCTGAGGTTTCCTAGGAAGGTGTTTTAAAATCAGTAAGATCAAATAAGTACCTTCTGTTGTGACTACTATAATAAAGTGCAAAAGAAGCTATGAATTAACACAGGAGACTATACATGCACCACTAATTACATGACAAGCCCTTGCTAAGTATTTTACACATAATAATATTTTATTGCATCTTTGTAGCGATGCTGTGAAGTAAATATTATTATTCTCCCATTTTACAGACAATGAAGCCAAGATTTAAAGAAATTAAATATATTGCCACAGCTTTGCAGCTAGTTAATAATGCAATCAGATCTCAAACTACATTTGTCTGATTCCAACAACTGAAATCTTGACTACTAACCTGTGCATCAGTTTGTGAACAAGTCCTTTGAAATTATAGGTAGAGTCTAAAGCTGCCTGCTTCAGGCATGGCATCCCTTTGAAATTTTGATCACTTCAATTCCTGTGAACCCTACCTTTACCCACCAACAATAGCACCAACAATAAATGTTTATATTAATACTTAAGCTTTGGAACCTCTTCAAAAATTGTTGGAGCAATACTTTTATACTTTACATGAAGATAGTGACATTTATTCTCTGGCTTTATTATGCCTCTATGAGACCTCTACAGTTTGAGAATGTCAGCTAAATGATATATGAGAATTACAAAAAAAAAAAAAAAAAACACAATAAAATAAAATAATTTTTTTAACAAAAAGAGAAAAAAACACAGAGGAAAATGAAATGAAGATGGAAAACATTTGTGGTCATAAATGAAGTTAATACTGTAATGCCTTATCAACTTGTGACTCTGACAATCATGTTTTTATTTTTCTATGAAATGGTTATGTATAGCTGCATAAAATGTTCTAACTGCATGCATATATTTTTACACAGAATAGTTTCAATCTCCTTAAGCAAAAGACTCTACTGAAATTTCACTTCTCTACTCTGGTGGATCACTTGAAAGAGTCTAGGGGATTCTGCAGGTATAAGGCATCAAGTTAAATCCCATGATCTCAACATGCAGATGGAAGAGTAGAAATACATGTCCGCCGGGCGTGGTGGCTCAAGCCTGTAATCCCAGCACTTTGGGAGGCCGAGACGGGAGGATCACAAGGTCAGGAGATCGAGACCATCCTGGCTAACACGGTGAAACCCTGTCTCTACAAAAAAAATACAAAAATCTAGCCGGGCGAGGTGGCGGGCGCCTGTAGTCCCAGCTACTCGGGAGGCTGAGGCAGGAGAATGGCGTAAACCCGGGAGGCGGAGCTTGCAGTGAGCTGAGATCCGGCCTCTGCACTCCAGCCTGGGCAACAGAGTGAGAGTCCGTCTCAAAAAAAAAAAAAGAAATACATGTCCTTCAGGACCTCGGTAATTTGTGAACATGCCAAGCAAGTACACAAGCATTTGTCTGAGACTTACTAAAAATGCAATGGAGAATGCAAGTGTAAGATACATTAAATTTCAAGACAGTAAAATGTAGTTTGAAAATTTTACAAAAAAATACACTCCACATAATACAAAACTTCTAGGAGAATCTGCCTCAGCAGAATATACCACTTCTATAATATCACCTGAACAAACAAAAGTGATTCCAGAGAAAAGTTCCACGTGTGTGTTTGTATATGGATGTGTCTAACTAGTGCTTTTGTTTTGATGAGATGGATAAATTTAAAGTAGGTATTTAACTCAGATTGATCTATTTTATTTTAGAAGTGGACTTTTGCTAGAAATTTTATTTACTGGGGTTTAATTTTTAGTATTTTAAATGGAATGTTTTTGCAGTCTCTCATTTTTGTCAACTATAGTTTTACCACACACAATACTTTTCTGAACTGTATTACCTGTGGTTGGCAATGGATTACTGTGCAAAAAACAGATGCCAGGATTACACGGTATGCTTAGTAGATGCGTAACATGGATTTGGACCCAAGATTTTGAAAATGCAATCGATTACGTGATTCACAGCATCTGGAAGACAGTAATCAACCACTGACAGTCAGGACATTCTTTCTCTTCCATACTGGATTTCTCATCCAGGCTCAAAGCATCTGGAGTCATCTCTGACATCTCTCTACTTCAGGTCCCATATTTAATAATCAAGTCCCGTAGTTCCACTGTTATGGATCTCTCAAATCAATTTCTTCCTTTCTATTCTCATTGCCACCACCATATTTCAGACTTGCATTACTACAATCTGCTCTGTCACAATACAGGCTTCACGCTAATCAATCCTGAAAATGCCATCAGGTTAATCTTCATAAAATGCAATTCTGGACATGTCACTCACCTGCTCAAAATTTTTCAACAGCTCCCCCGTGCTAGAGAGCAAAGTCTATGCTTCTTAGCTTAGAATTCAATGTCCCCTGTGTTATTATTATCAGTGGATGTTTAGTTTCTTCTTTGGAGGTAGGTTCGTTTTTTTTCCTTTGTGTGTAGAGAGTAACTGACAGAGATTTACACATAGAAGTATGTATTTATTTCCGTAGATTCTACCATGATTCACACTCATCTCCCTTTCTCAATTCCATCTTACATTGAATTATCATAGGAGTGTGCTTGTATATTTATAATTTGCTTTGTACTATGGTATTTATTACTTCAGTATTTTTTTCTATTATGTTTTTCAGAATTAAGGATCAGAGACAGTCTCTCAAAAGTAGCCATCCCTGCTTTACATTGTTGTCATAAAAGAGACTCTATTACTTACCTGTGGAGTATAAAGTCCTTGAGATCATAGATTAAACCTCATCATAGCCCTCCTAAACCTTTACTTCTTTTTCCAGTTTTTCATTGACCTGGTATGAGCACAACTGTGTTCACTGACTGCTGAATATCCAGGCACAGAAAAATCAGGTAAAAGAAAAAAAAAAATTGCCAGTGATATTTTCAAAGGTCCTATTTGCCTGAACAAATTCTTTTACTCGAGTGCGAGTTAGATTATACTGCTGCATTCACAATCCCCCTACTCGGGTTGTTTGTCAGTGCTGCATCTCTGTGCACACAGAATGATTACAGATGAATCTCCACATGGGTAATTTAGATGGGAGATCACTTATCAGACCACTTGTGTTCAATTCAGAACTAAATACACTATTGGGGCCCCATAAATGTTAAATAGCTCTAAGAATAATAATAACTAACCTCTTCTTAGTACATGTGCTCCTGAGTACACACACTTGAATTTTTTCCAATTACAATTCAAGAACATTGCAGGTCCCTTTATTCAGGACCATTATTCAGGCTCTTCTGGAAATGTTTTATTCAGGTTGCACATCTCTTCTGCACAATCTTTGATTTAGAATTCAGCTCTCTAATAATGAGTGGAAATTGGGATCTGAAAGAGAAAAACACTATTTTCTTAAATGATGAATGCTACAGGCACACATTGTTTTAATCTGAAAAAATAAATAAATAAAAGCCTGAAGCATTTTCCTAGACTGCTAAAATGCTGGAACTTTGAAAATAAAGACAAAGGGCAAATTAAAATAAAATTCAACTTTTTTTTTTTTAAATGAGTGATCACATCTGTAACATTACAGGATAATAACATGACTAACATCAAAAAATGAGCTGAGAACATTTTAGCAATAGTCTCCAGGCAAATGCACAACCTGAGTAGACATGCGTTGTTGGTATAAGTAAAAGTAGAAAATACATGTTTTGGGGGTGGTAGTTGTGATTATCATTGTTTCTGGTGATAATACAGATAAGGCCTGATCTCTATAGGACAGCTTTGCTCAACCCTTTCCCTGGGCTGTACTTTACTCTCTTATACATACCTGAGGGCAGTCAGGGCAACCCCATTAGCATTGTAATGAGATCTGAGCAAGAAAGCCTTCAAAATAAATCAGCCTTGTTTCTCCCCAGCTCAGAAAGTTGTGGCAACTCATTGTGAGACTTCCCTGTTTTCAACTGTGGAGCAGGCCGTTTTGTTTTGACTCCTTCATCAACCCAAGTCTAACACATATCTACTTGGCCATTCTTGGAAAAATGAAAATAAAATCAGCCAGTCATGGAGCATCTGGGTATTGTAAGTTCAGCTGAAGCAATGGGGAACTCACAGCTGAATGACTGCTCTTTAATGGAGAAGTGCACAGGACACGATGGTGGCAGAAGCCATGTCAGATAAGCATCTCAGTGGGGAGATCGGACAGCCAGACAATGACTTGCCCAGAAAATAGGGACATATTTAGTACCACCTTGTGTTTAAATGACCACTATGACAAGAGCTGTTAAGCATTAAGCAGGTGTGTGCTATCCGTGATTGCATTTGGATCTCTCAACTTAGTAGTGTCAGTAGAACTAATGACTGAGACAGATAAAGTGGCATACTTCCTGCATGGATTAAGATTCTGTAAGCAAGCCAAAATAAAGTTCTGCACACCTGCCACATTTGAGAAAACAGAGTCATAATTCCTAAGATGCTTATCTAAACTTGCTGGTCTTAAATTCTCAAATGGATCCGCTCACAAAGATTTCAGATATTTGTAGGTTAGAGAAAAATCACAAAAACTTCTGTAAGCATTTATCTGTTCTGAATCTCTTACTCATGCTTGCTTCAAAATTACTTTTGCTGTGACTCCTGCATGTGATCTGATAAGATCACTGACATAAATTAATTACTGTGAAATGGAACAAAACAATGACTTAGAATGAATAAAACATTGGTTTAAAAAAAAAAAAAGAAAACTCCTAATTCCAATGCTCTATACTTGAGTTAGTTACATTTTAAACATAAATGCCTAAGCTCTATTTGGCAGGTGAAATAAAAGCTTAAGTTGAGAGCGATTTTGACATTTCCCCTTAGATTTTTAAGCTGCATTGTAAACATTATATTTTCTTTGTTTTTGAAGATTCTATATAAGAAAGACTGTAATTGCACCATTTCTGAAAAAAATCTTCTCAGCTCAGTAATTCAAAAAATCTTCTGCTCTATTCAAAGTGTTTGCTATTCATTATATGATATAAAATTATAAATAAGGCATTGGTCTATGTCATCAAAAAAGTTATTCTATGAGTGGAAATTACATATTCAGAAAAACAAATATTTTATATATATATATTTTTATATATATGGAATTAAATGTCATCTGAGAAACAAAATAAATAATGGAATGCAAAACATTTAAATTAAAAATTATTTTTAAAAAATTAAGACACATCCGGGACAAATGAAAAAATTTGAACAGAGACAAAAGGAAAGGCCTTCTCAGAAAAAAAGGATACTTTAAGTAATATTAAAATAGATGCCACAAAATGAAGTTATTTTTATGTGTTGGTTAGGGGCTCAGTTTGACTTGAACAAAGGGTTAATGAAGAGGAAGTAGTTACCTTCATGTACTTCGCATAAAACTGCGAAGCTTTTTTCGCATAAAAGCTCTGGATACTTCGCATTAAACTGAATAAAATGCACTAATTCTCTGCGTCCACAGAAATTAACATTCTGGAGTCATGATAACATCTTTATACATGTGTCTTTAGCACAGAATGAATTTTGGATGAAAATTTACAAAATCAAAATAATAAAATGAATGCCTGTAATCCCAGCACTTTGGGATGCTGAGGTGGGGGGATCATGAGGTCAGGAGATCGAAACCATCCTGGCTAACACAGTGAAACCCTGTCTCTACTAAAAACACAAAAAAATTAGCCGGGCATGGTGGCAGGCGCCTGTAGTTCCAGTTACTCTGGAGGCTGAGGCAGGAGAACGGCGTGAACCCAGGAGGCAGAGCTTGCAGTGAGCTGAGGTCAGGCCATTGCACTCCAGCCTGGGCAACAGAGCGAGACTCTGTCTCAAAAAAAATAAAATTAATAAAAAGAATTCAATGTTTTTAACTGATGCATAACATACAATCTGTGTATAAGAGTGTATTTCTCCCCATACCTCTGATAACATTGCTAAGATAACAAATTTCAAATTTCAAATATGTAATATATATCACAAAGGATATATATTACATATTATTTTTTATCATGTCCTTTTTGTTTTTTTTTTTGTTTTTTTTTTTTTTGGCCAGAGAGGTTTACAATAATTTTGGCTGTGGTATCATGTTTTAAAATGGTTTACTAATGTCAATACTTACATAATTTACCTATATTTCCTCTAGTACTATAAAAAAATTTTTACATTTAAATCATCAGCAATTTATTCTGTGTGATGTAGGAGTCAAATTTGTTTTTCTAAGAGGTGAGCCCCCTACCTTCACACCATTAATTGATTAATCCATTACTTTTCCTCAATTATTCATTCTCAAATAGTAAGTTCTTCTGTATAACAGCATTCTTTCTCTAAAATATAAGGTACAATATTTTTAAATAGTTCATTAAAACCATTTTTGCTGGCTTTAATACCATATGCCTCCCCAAATAGTTCAGTAAATCCTGCAAGTATTATGACTGTTATGACTCATTTCTTACTAATTTAAAAGAATTCTGAAACTTTCTTCTATTTTTTCACAAAAGCTGATGATTTCAAAATACATTGTATTTTTTAATTTTTAAATATCTTACTCTCTAATATTCATAATTTATTTCATTTTCTGATCTGATTACGTTGGCAAAATCTTTTCCTGGATATAGCTAGAAAAAGGTATAGTAGCTGTTGACAGACTTCTACCTATAATTTAAAATTCATGCTATCTGGATAAACCCTGAGAGCTAACAAACACCTCCATATCCCTATTAAACAGAAATCTTAGCAGGTGTCTATTACAGCTAAGTCATATTCTTGGATAAACCATTAACCGTAGCACCCTATATTCTACACTGATGGAAAGTAAAGAATTGCCAGGTGATAAATAATACTATTAGGAATAGAATGAGAAAATGAAGGCATAGATGGGTAATTGGTTAGCCATTGTCTTCTTTTTCCGTAGTATCCAACTAATGAGGTCTTTTTTTTCTCCCTTAGTTTTTAGTATAAAGATTTTCAAATTTGTATTAAAACAGGTAGCTGATTTTGGAAGAATTCAAATGACTGTTCTTAAATTACTAAATCTAGTCCAGAAGCCATATTGCACAGATAAATGTATCAGAGTCATCTGGGGACTTTTCCAACTGGACACACACACCACACACACACACACACACACACACCCCTCATCTACCTCAGACTCATAGAGACCTTACTATGCCTCCTACTTTCCTTTAAAATGCTACAAAATGGCTAGGCGCAGTGGCTCACACCTGTAATCGCAGCACTTTGGGAGGCCAAGGCAGGTGGATCACAAGGTCAAGAGATCAAAACCATCTTGGCGAACACGGTGAAACCCCGTCTCTACTAAAAATACAAAAATTAGTTGGGCATGGTGGTATGCACCTGTAGTCCCAGCTACTTGGGTGGCTGAGGCAGAAGAATCGCTTGAACCTGAGAAGCAGAGGTTGCAGTGAGCCAAGACTGCACCGTTGCACTCCAGCCTGGTGACAGGGCAAGACTCCATCTCAGAACAAAACAAAACAAAACAAAAAACACTACAAATAAACCATTGCTTCTAATGGAAGTGGATCAAATGTTGGGAGTGTGTTATGAATCACTTCTGTATTAACTAAGAAATTGAGAAACAATTCTATATTAACTAAGAATTTAATCACTGAATTACTCAATAAACAAGTCTTGAGTAACTACCACCTGCTTAGCACCTAGCCTCTAGAACACAACAGTGTAAGATTTAGACATGGTATTAAATAAAGCTGCAAGTTCAGGATGGAAAGACTTATTACAGGAAAAAAAAATAGATCATTATAGGACTATTCAGAAAGAATATTAATCTAGTTTTGGCAAGTGAGGGAAGGATGTCCAGTGGTATTGGTATCCATGTTGAAACTCGAACATTGAAATAAATGAGTGAGGCAAAAACAGAAGAAATTTCCTAACAGAGGCAACAGCCTATATAAACACTCTGAAGTGAGAGATTGAACTGTGTTTGAAGAAACAAAAGAAAAAAAATGTAGAATGACCAGAGTGTAGAATTCAAGTAGAAGAAAGGGAGAGAAAACCAAGAGAGTTACTGAGATAAAACCTGAGGCTAGGAAAGTAAACAGGAGTCAGATAATGAAAACCCTACTAAGCCTTGTAAAGGCATTTGGATTCCACTAGAGAGCATGGAAGATAAGATGAACATTTTAATCAGGAAAGTTACCTCAATTCCTTCTTTAGAAAAAAAAAAACAAAACCCTCTGACTAAATGAGAAGAGCATATGAGAGAGAGAGAACAAGTCTAGAATCATGGAATTAAGTTAATAAATAAAACTGTTTTATGTTGACTTCTGATCAAAAGTTCAAGTAAATATTAAACAACCAGAACTCTTGCTAGTCATTGATTACTATGGGAATTATCTAGTTAAAACACAGTGTCTTGTTATACTTAATAATTGCACTATTTATAATCTAAATTGTTTACTCTCTAAGGTTTAACACTCAGAGAATTGATTAAATTGGGTAACTTCTCTCTTGGATAGAAGCAATAACCTTCAATGGAATGCTAACTACCTCTGAGAATTATGTTTAACTCAGACCCTCATTGCCATAGGCAGAACTAATTGATTTTAGGCCGGGTAAACTGGTTCTTAATACATACGGCCACAGGGAAAATGTTATTTTAATAAGATGCTTCTATAGGCCACATGCTACTTAAAACAGAAGGTTTTCTCTTTGTCTTCATAAGTAAAAATTGAAAGACCCTTGTTTGTCCTTAAGTTCATAGTAAACAACCATAAAGTAACTTAATACTGTGTCCGCAGTCTGCAAAGTATGTCTTTGCCAATTCAGCTATTTACTTTCTTTTTTTAAAGAAAACTGTAAATTTACTAGAAAAATAAATCTATGTTTAACATTCTTGAATACCACTAATTAGGATACCTAAATCTACTCTTATTGATCCTTCAGCAGTTGTTCTTTCATTTCGTTATCCATTGTTTTGCTCTAACTCTACCCTACAACTAAAATTAAAGTATATAAATAATTGAAAACTGTGAAGGGGGTAATAAAGCAAGAGATTAAGGCAAATAAATAGAGGGTCTTTAAGTAATGTGAAATGATTGATTCACATGAGCAGCCAAATCCTGATGTTGATTTACAAATTTCATCTAAAGGAGTATAACCACTAGAGATTACTCAAGACTATCAACTGAATAGTGGAGAAAAAATGTTTCATGTGTTTTTCTATACATGTTTCTATACCATCCATTAAAATTTTTAATTTTGGTCTATGTTTTGCATCTCATATTAACATCATATATTATATCAAATTTATTTATAAATACACAAAGGTTTATATGTTCAAGCCTAAACCACCAATATAGCAATGTGAATATTATCTATTCAAATTTGCCAACTATTTTTATTACTGTATAGCCCCTGGTTTACAAAAGCCCACTTTACTCTTTTAGACATATTTATAAGATCAAACATTTATTTTTAAAAAAATAGTTGCTTTAGGCCAGGCATGGCGGCTCATGCCTGTAATCCCAGCACTTTGAGAGGCTGAGGCGGGTGGATCACGAGTTCAGGAGATGGAGACCATCCTGGCTAACACGGTGAAACCCTGTCTCTACTGAAAAAAATACAAAAAGTTAGCGGGTGTGGTGGCGGGCATGGTGGCGGGTGCCTGTAGCCTAGAGAAGCGTAACCATCTTGTAATTTTTGCATTATCAAAGCACCATTTGTACTTTTGTACTTGGATTGCTTTTTTCCATCTGTCTACACACACAGACACACATTTCAAATATATTCCTTTTTTGCTATTTTATTTTACATTTATTTAAAAATTGTCAAGAAAATAATGTTAATATTACATTTATAGAGCACATATAATAATGTTAATATTACATTTATAGATTACAAAATAGAGCAGTTTGTGCACTAGCTCTATTTCCCCAATGGACAGTAACATAAATATGTAATTAATACAATTTTAAAAAATCTGTGTGCCACATAAAATAAGCTGATTACCACCAATGGTTTCAGAAAAATTAAGTTTGCAAAAATTATTTTTAAAGGACCATAATACCAGTCACAACTCGAAAAGTTTAAAGCAACTTTTTTTTTTTTTTTTTTGAGATGGAGTCACGCTCTGTCACCCAGGCTAGAGTGCAGTGCCATGATCTCAGCTCACTGCAACCTCTGCCTCCCTGGTTCAAGTAATTCTCTTGCCTCAGCCTCCCGAATAGCTGGGACTACAGGCATGCACCACCACACCCGGCTAATTTTGTATTTTTAGTATATACGGGGTTTCTCCATGTTGGTCAGGCTGGTCTTGAACTCCTGATCTAAGGTGATCCACCCACCTTGGCCTCCCAAAGTACCGGGATTACAGGCATGAGCCGCCATGCTCGGCCAACTTTTATGAGAGTTGCTGGCAAAAGGGCCACATCAGCACTTGAGATTTTATACTTCTACCAAAGAAGAAATCGCTTCCTGTTTGAGTTACGTATCTCTGTGTTCTATGCTTAGGGATGAGGTTTGGAAACACTCTTCCAGCCAGAAAGTCTTGCTGGGATATTTATAGCTATTATTTAAATGTGGAAATTGTTAAGATATTTCGAACCATCTTTTCTGAATCCCAATTAATAATGACATTTAATTCAACATATCATGAGTATGTATCCTTACTGCTTGTAATGGTTAATTTTATGTGTCAGCTTGACTGGCCCACAGGGTGCTTTGATATTTGATCAAACATTATTTTAGGTGTGTCTGTAAGGGTCTTTTTAGATGAAGACTAACATGTTAATTGATAGACTGAGTAAAGCAGATTGCTTCCATAACGTGAGTGGGCCTCATCTAATCAATTGAAGGCCCGAATAGAACAGAAGACTGACATTCCCCCAAAGTAAGAGAGAATTATTTCCGCCCATTGGCCTTTGAACTGGGGCCTCAATGTTTTCCTGCCTTCATACTTCAACTTAATCATCAGCTCTTCCTGCGTCTTAAGCCTGCTGATTCACCCTGCAGATCATGAGACTAGCCAACCTCCATAATTGTGTGAGTGCCAATTCCTTACAATAAATCTTTTTCTATATGTATATATCCTATTGATTCTAGTTCTCTGGTATATTAGTCAGGGTCCTCTTGAGGGACAGAAGCAATGGGATAGATGTATATATGAAGGGGAGTTTATTAAGGAGTATCGACCCACACGATTACAAGGTGAAGTCTCACAATAGGCTGTCTGCAAGCTAAGGAGCAAGGAAGCCAATCTGAGTCCCAAAACCTCAAAAGCAGGGAAGCCAACAGTGTAGCTTTCAGTCTGTGGCTGAAGGCCTGAGAGCCCCTGGAAAAAAAATCACTGGTGTAAATCCAAGAGTCCAAAAACTGAAGAATTTGGAGTCTGATGTTGGAGGGCAGGAAGCATGCAACACAGGAGAAAGATGATGGCCAGAAGACTCAGCAGGTCTGCTTTATCCTAGCCACGCAGGCAGCTGCTGAGATGGTGCCCACCCACATTGCAGGTGGGTCTGCCTCTCCCAGTCCACTGACTCAAATGTTAAACTCCTTTGGCAACACCCTCACAGACACACCCAGGAACAATACTTTGCATCGGTCAATGCAATCGAGTTGACAATATTAACCATCACAACGGGAGCACCTTGAATAATATACCCTTATAAAGGAGGAATGTAGACAACACTTGTATTCTAACACGAGGACTAGATCAGTTTAGGCTTCATATGTTAACTAGTGAGAAAAACAACATAAAAAGAGCAATTATCTCTCAGCACAACATGATAACTTTGAAAACACCTGCACATTTGTATAAAATGCTCAATTTAAAAAGTAAATAATTATTGAGCCAGCCAAAGATTGTCAGTCTCATTAATAATTGTATTTTTAATTTTCTCTTCACTTAATGATTTACTTTCACGCGCTTCTGATCCTGAAAGTGTACTTTAATAGAGCCATAGAGTGGCGTTAAAGAGATGGCACATTTACCATTGTGCAGTAACATAAAATCAATGGCAGCTAGTCATACATGCTTTTTCAATTTCCATCACACATGGTACGCAGACCTTGGTTCAGTGGATAATCCAATTGTAAACAGGGACTCACTGTTAACAACTTTAGGAAATAGGATTAGCAATTTCTAATTTCAAAGCAAACCTATTTCATTTTTGTCCTCTAAATAAAAACAATGTGTTCAGAGATGTAGCTTTTCAGCTTTCAGAGCTCCCCAGAAACAAAAATGTTGGAAACACATTATTTATTGTACTGATGCCACTAATAGAAACTATCCAGTATATGTTTCTAATAGCCTTTTAATAGTTTGGTACTAAAAAAAAATAACAAATTGAAGTTTAATTGGATGAAACTTAAAATTTTAATTGAAAAGTAAAATTTAACCAAACATCCAAAAACTAGAAGTCTTGGTAGTGTCCCCTACTAGAGGTGATCTGGAGAAAAATAAAAGGCTTGTATATTATTAGAAAGCTTTGTTTCCAAAACAAAGGTTTTATTTCCAAACAAAGGTAAGATTTTGGGAATCTGGTTTGTCTCAACACACAGTTAAACTGAATCAATGATTTTCTAATTTTTGTGAATTATTTATTGTACCATCGTAAACCTATTTTCCTCTATTTTACAGTGAATTCCTTTACTAGAACATTGCCTCAATCGAAATCTCTACCTTTACACTAAATTACAGATTCCTCCCAGCTCCCTGTTACAAAGAACAGAGAATGTTGGCCTTTATCTGCTTTTAGAATGAGAAAGTGTTACCATATTGGGCCACAGAGCCTCTGTCAATAATACTGATCTCTGACTTTTAAAATCTCCATGCTTGAATCTAGTCCCCAGAAATTTCTTTAATTGGTCTGGGCTGGAAACTGCTAATCTGTACTTTTTAAGCTCTACAGATACTTATCATGTACAGCTATAGTTGGGAAGCAATGACCTAGATTAACCAAGGAAGTATTACTCCAAAACAAAGCCTGATGCTACATACCTGAGATTTAGGACCACAATATTTATTGTCCAGGTCTTTAGCAAGAAAACTATACTGAATCTAAAGAGCAAATCAGATCAATCAAGAGGCAGAATAAAATTAGTAGACAGGAAAGTCAATATTGCAGACTGGAGGAGTTTTATGGAACAGATTTTATGACTTGTGATAATTAGCACAAAGTAGATTCCATAGGTAGGTTGAATGAGCAATTCCAGGCTGAAAAACTAAGTGTAAATATCTTCCTAGCTTCTTCAAAAAGAAGTTCTGTGGGAAACTTGATTACCTGTTAAGACAAAAAATTATACTATCCTAACAATGTTGTTAAATGTTTTATTGAACTTGTTAATCATTAACAAATGTATTCAAATCATTTTTGATACAGATTCATACTATCTAACATGAGAGTAAAGACGGTTTGTGTTATGTGGAGAGTAGTTAAAAATCAGACAGCGCTCCATATCCATGGACAAATGAATGCCATTTGCCTTTAAAATCTCAGTCAACTTATACATTTATAAAGTATTTTTATAAATCTACACTCTAATTGGACTTTACTAGCCACTAGAATTAATTCATTTATTAATCTCTTATTCCGTATTAGCTATATCCAGCAAACACTATGCAAAGCACTAGGCACTCAGAAAAAGATACAGCTCTTGTCCTCATAGATCTTACATTCTCATAAACTAGATAGAAACTTACCCAATAATTGAAATATGCATATGTATGACATAATTAGTTGTATGCTAAAAGATAGGAACAAGGTGTTAAAAGGACACAAGATAATTCAACAATTGTTTCTTGTGGTTGGGGATAGACTGTTGAGAAGCATTAAATATTTTTGAGAGATTATATTTATAGTAATTTTTGAAGTAATCCTGTTACTAGGTATATAGCCAAAAGATTATAAATTCACTCTAAAGACACATGCACACATATGTTTATTGCAGCATTGTTCAAAATAGCAAACACTTGGAACCAACCCAAATGCCCATCAATGATAGAGTGGATAAAGAAAATGTGGCACATATACACCATGGAATACTATGCAGCCATAAGAAAGGATGAGTTCATATCCTTTGCAGGGACATGGATGAAGCTGGAAAGCATCATCCTCAGCAAACTAACACAGGAACAGAAAACCAAACACTGCTCGTTCTCACTCATAACTGGGAGTTGGACAATGAGAACACATGGACACAGGAAGGGGAACATCACAAACTGGAGCCTATTGGGGGATGGAGGACTAGGGGAGAGATAGCATTAGAAGAAATACCTAATGTAGATGACGGGCTGATGGGTGCAGCAAACCACCATGGCACACGTATACCTATGTAACAAACCTGTACGTTCTGCACATATATCCAGAACTTAAAGAATAATAAAAACAGAAAAAGAAAAAAAGAAAGAGGACATTATGTTTATAGCCAAAGATAATCCAAATAATATGTATTAGGAGTGGTGTCCAATCTTTCGACTTCCCTGGGCTACACTGGAAGAAGAATTGTCTTGGGCCACACATAAAATACACTAACACTAGCTAATAAGTCAAAAAAAAAAAAAAGAGAGAGAGAGAGAGAAAGAGAAATTAAAAAACTCACACAAAAAATTATGTTTTAAGAAAGTTTATGAATTTGTCTTGGTTCACATTCAAAGCCATCCTGGACCACATGCGGTGTGTGAACCATGGGTTGGACAAGGTGTGGTCCAAACAGAAGCTGCAAGCTGGGAATGACATGAGAAAGATTTAATAAGACCCATGTTTGGCTTTTTCATATTCAAGATAGTTTACGTTCTGTTTGAAGGTAATAAAGAACATCTTAATTACACAAATCAAATTATTAAAATATTAAATATAGAGAAGAATTAAAGGAAGTTAAATGGAAGACAGAAACATCAGTTAAAACACAATTAACATAATACAGTGGACAATTATGAGAAACAGAGATAAGACAGAGTTTGTGAAAATGTAGATAACAGAATCATTGATGAGATGTTTAGAAATTGACAGTATTCAGTAAACAGTAGGAATGAAGAGGGCTGGAATAATCTAGGATGATTTCCAATATCTGGCTTATAAAACCAAGGGAAGCAGAAGTGTCTTTTGGTGAAAGGATAAATTGAAATGATTGATTTAGGACATAGAAATTGTAAGCACAGTTTTATACCAGCTGAATTTCAGGTACAACTGCAAAGTTAACGGGAGTTTCCTTAGATTTCTTAGAGATATATTATGATATATCTCTAAGATATATCTAAGAGAGAAAATTTGTGTTTGAGATATGAATTGTGGAGTCATCAATTTATATTTGATTCTATAGCCACAGGCCTTGTCAGAAACATTTCTACTTCTAATGCAGAGGAAACCATAGAAGTAGTTGATAGTAATATTCAGGTGACAGAAAATCTGGCAGAGTTCACAACTTTCTTACCCCTTTTTTCTGCGAAGATAATAGGGCTTATGATGAAACTATGGAAAACAGAGAAACAAAGGGTGTGGTAGAGGAATATAGGCCTAAAACGGGAGCTAAAAAAGATAGCTCAGGCCGGGCACAGTGACTGCTCACGCCTGTAATCCTAGTACTTTGGGAGGCCAAGGTGGGTGGATCACCTGAGGTCGGGAGTTCAAGACCAGTCTGACCAACATGGTGAAGCACCCTCTCTACGAAAAATACAAAAAAGTAGCCAGGTTTGTGGCACATGCCTGTAATCCCAGCTACCTGGGAGGCTGAGGCAGGAGAATCACTTGAACCTGAGAGGCAGAGGTTGCAGTGAACTGACATAGCGCCATTGTATTCAAGCCTGGGCAATAAGAGCAAAACTTCATCACAAAACAAACAAACAAACCAAAAAGATAGCTCAAAAAGTAGAAGAAAAATACACCCAAGAGATGAAAGCATTTTAATGTAAAAAATGAAATGGTCAACTCTACTAGCGAATGTTCCTCAGAAATTATTTATTTAAAAACCACAAAGTACCCATTAAATTATGCAATGAGACACTTCTGGTAATTGTTGCAAAAGTAGTTCCATAGATTTCAAGGGGCAGGATCCTAATTACAGTGACCGGCATGCCGGTTGTATTGAGTAAGAAGTGAAGGATATTCTTTCAATAAAATTTATTATCAATGAATTAAATTATATAATGTGACGCCTGGAAGAATGTATCAAATTAAAGTGAGTTCTGGGTTTATTCATTGTTTTAGGTTGGAAAAACAGAAATTTGAAGAACAGTCTGTGTAGAAAGAAATGTTGACGTTAAAAGAGCGAGCCATGATACTGGATGGGTTGAAGTCCCTGAGGAACCAGGGATGATGAGCTCCATTTCAAAGTAGGCAGGATTTTAAAAGTTATTATTAACAGAAAGAATCACTGCTTTCTTTGAAAAGGTAGGGAAAAAAGCTAGAGTGGACATAGGTATTTTGCAGGAAGATTAAAACTAGGAGCGTCCTCCTAGTCTAGCCTGTTTTCTCTATGAATTTCAAGGCATAGTCAAGTTCTAGGACTCAACGGGTAAGGATAGGCAAGGGAATTTGAGAAGAATTCCAGGAACCTAACATAATAGTATATGGAAGAGATACTGTGAGTAAAAGCTTAAAAGATCTACAGGAAGATCTAAATACCTAATATAATAGTATATGGAGAAGACACTGTGAGTAAAAGCTTAAAATATCTACAAGAAGACTTAAGTACCCAGCTGAAACTAGGAACTATACATCTGCTCTCTCCAGTCCTCCTATATGTATGTGATATCCTTTAACAATGCTCAGAAGCCTGGATGTAGTCAACAGAGACAACAAACAACCTAGGTTGACAATTGAGCCTTAAAGTTCAGGGACAGAAGACATAGAGACAAAGTTGTTGAAGATATTGACGAAAGAGGGTCTAAAATGAGTTTTCATGACTTTAAGATAAGATGCAGGAGAAAAGAAAGCCTGGATAGGAAAACAGAAAACTGAAGAATTAAGGAACTAAAAGTCATCATGAATTCAAAGCATAGATATAGTAAGGGGAAAAAGTTGAAGGTTGAAAAGATTATATTCAGGTAGTAGCGTGTTACAGTTAATGATTGCATAATACAGCAATTATTTTATTTTGTACACTCATCTTTCTCTACTATGGCTAGCACTCAATAAATCTTTGTCAAAATAAACTTATTCTGAGATAGAGATTTTTAAAAATACATTTATAGAATCGAGAGATAAATCATATAGTGACTTAACTTGTAAAATCCTTTCCTCCTATAGGCAAAGCATAAAGGCTTTATATCCAAAGTAGTAAGCCACTCAAAAGCAATAGCCATCACTAAGCCTTCAATTTCAAGATAAAACTCAGAGGATGTGATTCAAATACCGTGTTTTTGGGCAGCAAGATCTAATTTTACTTTTAGATGTGACATCCTATTCATGGGATATTTTAACTAAAGATTTCACTCCATGAAGAGACTTCCTATCAGAGCCTAAAACTAATGCAGGAAAACACAGCAAAGTATACATGATCTTTATTTTATCTTTATTTATAGATATTGTTACAAGTGATTGTCAACATATGCATCCATAGGATTAGTTTCTTTAGCAGAGTAAAGTGATATTCTGGAAAGTAATAATCTACTTCTCTGTGGAATAAATTTAAAAAACCCATCACTTGTAATGATATCTACTGTTTTCATTTTAGACAAAATAAAAGTCTTTAGAGATCACTTAATCCAAGCATTTTATTACACTACATAAAGAGCAAGTCCTGAAAAAGATTAAACGACTTGTTGCTAAGATTATATACATGGAAAATAAGCAACTACACCATCACAACCAGGACCAATACACCGTAACCAGGATCTCTCTTCCACTACAGTGAAAATCACTGAAAGAGCAACACAGGGCCAGGCACAGTGGCTCACGCCTGTAATCCTAACACTTTGGGAGGCCGAGGCGTGTGGATCACAGCGTCAAGAGATCGAGACCATCCTGGCCAACATGGTGAAACCTCATCTCTACTAAAAATACAAAAATTAGCCAAGCGTGGTGGTGGGGGCCTGTAGTCCCACCTACTCAGGAGGCTGAGGCAGTAGAATTGTTTGAACCCAGGAAGGCGGAGGTTGCAGTGAGCCAAGACCATGCCACTGCACTCCAGCCTGGTGACGAGTGAGACTCCGTCTCAAAAAAAAAAAGAAAAGAAAAAGAAAAAAACAAACAAACTAGCAGCCTTACAGGTAACCCTATCGAAGAAACATGTTGCCTCCAAAATAC
Source organism: Mandrillus leucophaeus (assembly GCF_000951045.1). Classification (NCBI taxonomy): domain Eukaryota; kingdom Metazoa; phylum Chordata; class Mammalia; order Primates; family Cercopithecidae; genus Mandrillus; species Mandrillus leucophaeus. Next base: position 819,479 of record NW_012103632.1, on the reverse strand, counting down.
AAATAGGCCTGCTAAGCACTGTGCCTCTTTTAGAGGACAGTAGGTTGTATGAGGAGATATCTGTACGTACTCTAGACCACTC
>NW_012103632.1:817836-819347 GCF_000951045.1 Mandrillus leucophaeus | reverse complement strand
CGCCCACCACCATGCCCGGCTAATTTTTTGTATTTTAGTAGAGACGGGGTTTCACCATGTTAGCCAGGATGGTCTCAATCTCCTGACCTCATGATCTGCCCTCTTCAGCCTCCCAAAGTGCTGGAATTACAGGTGTGAGCCACCGTGCCTGGCCTTTTTTTTAAGGAAAAAAAAAAAAAACCAAATTGAAGGTTTGTAGCAACTCTATCAAAAAAGAAGTTTGTTAGCAACATTTTTTCAATATCATGTAATCTCTTAATTTCTTTCCGTCTCCTTTTGACAATTATCATAATTTTACAATTGTCTCATTATTATTTTATCTGTTATGGTGATATGTTTTCAGTAATTTTTCATGTTTCTATTGCAATTGGTTTGGGGTGTCATGAACTTGGCCCATACAAAACAGCAAACTTAATTGATTGATATTTTGTGTGTTCTGACTGCTTCACTAATTCGCCATCCCCAGTCTTTCTCCCTTTCCATGGGCCTCTCTATTCCTAGGGATACAAAAATATTGAAATTAGGCACATTAATAACCCTACAATGGCCTGTAAGTGTTTAAGTGAAAGGAAGAGTCACATATCTCTCACTTTAAATCAAAAGCTAGAAATGATTACTCTTCCTGAAGAAGGCATATCAAAAGCTGAAATAAGCCAAAAGCTAGACTTTTTGCACCAGCTAGCCAAGTTATGAATGCAAAAGAAGAGTTATTTAAGGATATAAAAAGTGCTATTCCAGTGAAAGAGGCTCATCACTGATATGAAGAAAGTGTGAGTGGTCTGTGTAGAAAATCAAACTAGCTACAACATTTCCTTAGGCTAAAGCCTAATCCAAAGCAAGGCCCTAACTCTCTTTAATTCCATGAAGGCTGAGAGAGGTGAGAAAACTGCAGGGGAAAAGCTTGAAAGTAGTAGAGGTTAGTTTATAAGGTAAAGGGAAGAAGATATCAACGTAACATAAAAGCACAAGGTGAAGCAGCAGGTGCTGATGTAGAAGCTGCAGCAAGTTATTCGGAAGGTCTAACTAAGATCATTGATGAAAGTGGCTACACTAAACAACAGATTTTCAATGGAGATGAAACAGCTTTATTTTCTTTATGTTGAAAAAAGGTGCCATCTAGAACTTTCATAGCCAGAGAGAAGTCAATGCCTGGCTTCAGAGCTTCCAGCTGAGGACAAGCTGAGTCTCTTGTTATGGGCTAATGCAGCTGGTGACTTTCAGTTGAAGATATTGCTCACACACTATTGTGAAAATCCTAGGGCTCTTGGGAATGATTCCAAATCTACTAGGCCTATGCCCTGTAAATGGAAGAAAAAGTCTGGACGCCAGCACATCTGTTTATAGCATGGCTTACTGACATTTTAAGCCCACTGTGGAGATCTAGTATGCAGAAAGATAGATTCCTTTCAAAATATTACTGTTCATTGACAATGCACCTGGTCACCCAAGAGCTCTGATGAGATGTAAAAGGAGATTCATGTTTTCGTTCCTGCTAGAAAAACATCCATTCT
>NW_012103632.1:805113-817786 GCF_000951045.1 Mandrillus leucophaeus | reverse complement strand
AGAGAGAGAGAGAGAGAGAGAAGACAGACGAAGATAGGAAGAAGGTACATGAAATGTATTATTCACAAATGGAACTTTTTCTCCCTGGACAGTTAGAAACAGACTATATTTGCGTATCTTTTTTTTTTTCTTAAATCTCTGATGTGTTTTATTAAAATGATAATTAGCTACGTTTTCCATTTTGGTTGAGACATATTGTATATCATGTGTAGTGTCTGTCTCTTATACACATCTAGATGTGTATAAGAGACAGGTAACATCCATTCTGCAACCCATGGATCAATAAGTAATTTTGACTTTCAACTCTTATTATTTAAGAAATACATTTCATAAGGCTATAGCTGCCATAGATAGTGATTCTTCTGCTGGATCTGAACAAAGTAAATTGAAAACCTTCTGGAAAGGATTTACAATTCCAAATGTCATTAAGAATATTTGTGATTCATAGTAGGAGGTGAAAATATCAACATTAACAGGAGTTTGCAAGTAGATTCCAAACCTTGTGGATGAATTTGATGGGTTCAAGACTTCATTAGAGAAAGTAACTGCAGATGAGGCGGAAATAGCAAGAGAACTAGAATTAGAAGTGGAGCCTGAAGATGTGGCTGAATTGCTGAAATCTCATGATAAAAACTGAATGGATAAGAAGTTGCTTCTTATGGATGAGCAAACGAACTGGTTTCTTGAGATGGAATCTCTTAATGGAGAGATGCTGTGAACATTGTCCAAGTGACAACTAGGGATTTGGAATATTACATAAACTTAGTTGATAAAGCAATGACAGGTTTTCAGAGAATTGACTCCAACTTTGAAAGAAGAAACTCATATTCTAGAGAAATCCTTCATGAAAGGCAGAGTTCATCAGTGCAGCCAATTTTATTGTTGTGTTATTTTAAGAAGTTGACACAGGCACTCCAAACTTCAGCAACCAACACTGAACAGTCACCAGCCATGAACACTGAGGTGAGACCCCACACTTACAGAAAGATTAGGAGTCACTGAAGGCTCACGTGATTGTTAGTAATTTTAATAATAAAATATTTTAAATTAAGGTTTGTACACTGTTTAGACAAAATGTTATTGCATGCAACAAACTACAGTATAGTATAACCATAACTCTTTCATGTACTGGGAAACCAAAAAAAATTAATGTGACTTGCTTTATTGTGACACTTTATTGCTGTGTTTTGGATCAAAATTCACAGTATCTCCAAGGTGTGTCTGCATTAAAGAAGCACTTTAGCTTATTTATGTACATATGCATATCAAGGAAATTGAGTGAAATGGCCATGATTTCAATAGAAGCAATTGCTTTTCATCTATGGTTTATAAGAATACTTTTGGCCTGTAAATTTTTCTCATGCATTCTTTTTTTGTTGCAAATAAGTAACATAAAGATTGAAATAGGTGATGTACATACATACACAGAGAGAGAGAGAGAGAGAGAGAAGACAGACGAAGATAGGAAGAAGGTACATGAAATGTATTATTCACAAATGGAACTTTTTCTCCCTGGACAGTTAGAAACAGACTATATTTGCGTATCTTTTTTTTTTTCTTAAATCTCTGATGTGTTTTATTAAAATGATAATTAGCTACGTTTTCCATTTTGGTTGAGACATATTGTATATCATGTGTAGTGTAGTCCTGGTCTCAAAAGGGACATAGATAATCAGGAGAATATTTTTCAATGTCTCTTCTCTGTAAAGATTTACTGAGTTGTCTCTAATGTATACTGACAGCTTCTGCATTAAAATTAGAGGAAAGTAGACATCGATATTGTCAAGCTAAAAAAAAAAACAAAACCCTTTCCTTTCATTTTCATTCCACTAAAATAAATCAGGTCCATATCTTTTAATATTTTATGAGAATTGTTCATTTCTGAAGGTCAAGAGCAAAAGGACTTTCAAAGTTTAAAAACGATTCCAAAAAGGTGGCAGCTAATTGATAGTCTCCAGACACCAACAAAGGTCTGGACTAGAAGCCTAAAAGTCATTATTAATTTCCTTGCTCAAGTTGCTTGTGTTACTTTAACAATGTTACTGAACTTCAGGGTATCCTGCGTTAGAGTTTTTTGTTTGCAAACAAAAGAAACCCATTCTAGCTAACTTAAGTAAAAATAAATTTATTTGAAGGCTATGAGAGAGTTATCAAATGGACGGGGTTAAGGAGAACCAGGATTAGAATCAGAGCAAGAACCAAGACTAGAACTGCTTTTCTGAAAGAGAAAACTGCTGGAATAAATGAGCTTCCACTATTGCTTCCGTTCTGTTTCATTCCTCTCAAGCTTTATGATCCTAAAAGAGGAAACCGTTTGGCTGAGCCTAGGTTTTACATGCCCCCCACAACAGTACCTGTGTATAGAGATGTGGGGATTCCTTCAGCTTCCCTAAGTCGAAAAGAAGTATGATGTGATTTACTTCACCATTCAGACCACATGGAACGGGAGAGAGATCCTTTTTCAAAAGAAAATCAAGGTACTGATAAGAAATGGAAATTGATGCTGGCCAGTTAAAATATAGAAATTGTCTACTTCAGGCCAAAATGTTTACTGTTAATTGTGAGGAAACCAAGACAAGTAATTCTAAGTGTCTTGGTTTCCTAACATGAAATATTCCTGTTAACAGATAAGAAGTTATATTCATTATTAAAATGTTCAAAAATCTAGACAATAGAATGTATATTGAAAATCTGGGACAAGTTTCTCCCTAAAGTGATAGTGTTTATGAATAGGGTTTGCTTACCAGCAGTAGTCTAAGTACCTATGGTGACCAACTATTTGCTTTTGCTTTCTAGATCAAGCTCTATATTTTATAAAGGTCTGGTGACTCACCATCAGTTTGATGCTGAGGTTGTCAGCCATGCCTCAAGAATGAAAAAGAATCCACTACAGAAATGACTGAGCACATGCTTTCAACCAGCATTTGTGTCCTGAAAATCATTCCTGATGGTATGAACACATGAGAGACATTTGCATTCAGTAGTTTCAATCTGACAACCATAAACATTAAACCCGAATAACATGCAACGTTGCAAGGCTTTTCACATATCTACATTCATAAAGCATTATCTGTCTTGAACAAATATAAACCATCAGAAGTAGATTCAAATAGCTTCAATTTAATGTGATGACTAATAAAATAATGCTTACACTGATCAAAACTCTAAATTCCACCTCAGTGGTTCTGAAAATTTTCTATTTCCCAAAAGAATAATTATCTTACTATAAATAAATCTTATACAATATATATTTTTTCTTATGTGCATTGTATTTTGTTCAAAAATATAATATTCGACTGTATAATGAAATCAATAAACAAGTTTGAATAATTACAAAAAAATTAAATATCCACATTTATGGACAGATGTGATATTTTAGTATAATTTCTAAAGGATGTTACATAAAATTTTGAGACATATATCTTCAAAAAGTAACTGAAAAACCCTTTAGTCCTAACTTTTTCATGAGATTATCAATGCTCTAAAAGTGCATATTGTATAATTAAAATCAAAGACAAGTCAATACAGAACACAGCATTGGGTTTGGCCAGTTTCCAGCATGCTTCTTAATGTGTGTGATAACTGCTTCCAAAAAAATATATGGAAGTTGATATGCTATCTACTTTTGCATCCATCTTCAGGGTGAAAACAATGTCATCTTGAACATTGACTCTTGTCCTTTTTTTAGCCAGAGCTGCCAATTTTCAAGCTGCTCATGGAAAATGTACTGCTGTATTGGGTCTCAAATGCCTTTTTTTGACTCTTTCTTCCTTCCTCAGTATTACCATAGATCTTTACTGAGAGCAAAGGTGCAGATCAGGACTACAATATATCTAACAATTTCCTTAAAAAATTCCTGACAAAGTTTTACAGATTGAGATGTCAGGGGGAAAGAGAGGTTTTCATAAAGAATTATCTTTAAAATGTGCATTTTTTTATAGAGTAAATCATATGATTGTTCTATCTGTTTAACAAGACAGACGCACACTCATGCACACACACACACACACACACAGAATCATAAACTTTTAGCAATAAACAGAATTGTACACATCAAAGGGTCTATTCTTTTTCCTAAATGCAGTGGGATTATTTTAGGTAGAGGAATGTTACCTTTTTAACAGGTGTATAGTACTTACATGTCAGAAAAAAATATACAACTTGAATATCAAAATCCTGAGTTTCCAAATATTTTCATTAAGAAAAAGCTAAAAGATTGTTGATGTTGTCATTGTTGTTTGGTTTGGTTTTGGTTTTTCGAAATGTTATTTTAGGATGTTAACAACTGTTAAATACAGGTGAATTCATATATGTATTCATTATGTGACTCTTGAAACTTTTCTATATACTTGAGAACTGATAAAATCTTATTCATTCCATGCCTGTGTATTTTTGCACACATCGAACCTCCCTACCTGCTTTGCCTATCTAATTCCAGTTATTGTTTAAGCTAACTATCATTTCCTCAGCCTGACAATTCACCCACACAGAACCAGGCACTCTCCTCTTCATAATCGCACTACATATTGCACCCTACAATAATATTTGTTTCATTCCTTTAGAATTACTTGTTATCAAGGCCCGTTACACTACCAGGGGTACTCAGCTGCATATGTGGAACAGAAGCACATAGAGAAAAATTTTGAGATACTGAATTCTTCACACAGACTTGGTGAGGAATAAGAATCTGTATTTTTTACAATCCCCAGGTTGAGGCCAATGCTTGTCTATAGTAAAGAATAACTGCACTAAACTATGAATTTCTCAATATCAAGGAGTTTCACTTACTTGTTTACTTAAAACTTGTCTTTAGCGCTAATATAGTACATGGTAGGTACAGAGCAATGCTTAAGAAAGCATATAATATGTAGTAAATATCAATCAATATGATGATAAAGACAGGAATATATGAGGAAGTACCGATTGAGTTGGAAGCAGTAGACAGGCTTCCATTAACAATGCATGAAGATTCACATATCTACATTCATAAAGCATTATCTGTCTTGAACAAATATAAACCATCAGAAGTAGATTCAAATAGCTTCAATTTAATGTGATGACTAATAAAATAATGCTTACACTGATCAAAACTCTAAATTCCACCTCAGTGGTTCTGAAAATTTTCTATTTCCCAAAAGAATAATTATCTTACTATAAATAAATCTTATACAATATATATTTTTTCTTATGTGCATTGTATTTTGTTCAAAAATATAATATTCGACTGTATAATGAAATCAATAAACAAGTTTGAATAATTACAAAAAAATTAAATATCCACATTTATGGACAGATGTGATATTTTAGTATAATTTCTAAAGGATGTTACATAAAATTTTGAGACATATATCTTCAAAAAGTAACTGAAAAACCCTTTAGTCCTAACTTTTTCATGAGATTATCAATGCTCTAAAAGTGCATATTGTATAATTAAAATCAAAGACAAGTCAATACAGAACACAGCATTGGGTTTGGCCAGTTTCCAGCATGCTTCTTAATGTGTGTGATAACTGCTTCCAAAAAAATATATGGAAGTTGATATGCTATCTACTTTTGCATCCATCTTCAGGGTGAAAACAATGTCATCTTGAACATTGACTCTTGTCCTTTTTTTAGCCAGAGCTGCCAATTTTCAAGCTGCTCATGGAAAATGTACTGCTGTATTGGGTCTCAAATGCCTTTTTTTGACTCTTTCTTCCTTCCTCAGTATTACCATAGATCTTTACTGAGAGCAAAGGTGCAGATCAGGACTACAATATATCTAACAATTTCCTTAAAAAATTCCTGACAAAGTTTTACAGATTGAGATGTCAGGGGGAAAGAGAGGTTTTCATAAAGAATTATCTTTAAAATGTGCATTTTTTTATAGAGTAAATCATATGATTGTTCTATCTGTTTAACAAGACAGACGCACACTCATGCACACACACACACACACACACAGAATCATAAACTTTTAGCAATAAACAGAATTGTACACATCAAAGGGTCTATTCTTTTTCCTAAATGCAGTGGGATTATTTTAGGTAGAGGAATGTTACCTTTTTAACAGGTGTATAGTACTTACATGTCAGAAAAAAATATACAACTTGAATATCAAAATCCTGAGTTTCCAAATATTTTCATTAAGAAAAAGCTAAAAGATTGTTGATGTTGTCATTGTTGTTTGGTTTGGTTTTGGTTTTTCGAAATGTTATTTTAGGATGTTAACAACTGTTAAATACAGGTGAATTCATATATGTATTCATTATGTGACTCTTGAAACTTTTCTATATACTTGAGAACTGATAAAATCTTATTCATTCCATGCCTGTGTATTTTTGCACACATCGAACCTCCCTACCTGCTTTGCCTATCTAATTCCAGTTATTGTTTAAGCTAACTATCATTTCCTCAGCCTGACAATTCACCCACACAGAACCAGGCACTCTCCTCTTCATAATCGCACTACATATTGCACCCTACAATAATATTTGTTTCATTCCTTTAGAATTACTTGTTATCAAGGCCCGTTACACTACCAGGGGTACTCAGCTGCATATGTGGAACAGAAGCACATAGAGAAAAATTTTGAGATACTGAATTCTTCACACAGACTTGGTGAGGAATAAGAATCTGTATTTTTTACAATCCCCAGGTTGAGGCCAATGCTTGTCTATAGTAAAGAATAACTGCACTAAACTATGAATTTCTCAATATCAAGGAGTTTCACTTACTTGTTTACTTAAAACTTGTCTTTAGCGCTAATATAGTACATGGTAGGTACAGAGCAATGCTTAAGAAAGCATATAATATGTAGTAAATATCAATCAATATGATGATAAAGACAGGAATATATGAGGAAGTACCGATTGAGTTGGAAGCAGTAGACAGGCTTTCATTAACAATGCATGAAGACTTGCATTGACCTAACCTTTAAGTAAGACTTGGCTGAAGAGACAAGAGCATTGTGGAAAATCATCAGTTCTAGAAGCACAAGTTGCTTCATGTAGTCAGGCATAAATCTATAATAATAAAGTGTAAATACTTCCTGCTGTAGGGATTAGAGCTCCTAGTTAAGTCGTTTCTCTAACAGCAAAAGATTATGATGCTCCAAAGTAACTGTAAACTTTCTATTAATAAAGAACTAAGTTTCATTTAAATATTTTCCAGTGGTTATGAAAATATTTCTATGAGATTTTAAAAACTGGACCTTTTTATTTTGTCATCTCTTTTTTTATGGAGTCTTACGTCTCCTTCCTCTGTAAAACTACATTAATTCTTCTTTAACATAGTTTCCTCAAATTGAGTGTTCTGGATAATACAAAGAAACTCTTTATTTCATATAATTCAGATAAATACAACAGACATGCAGGAAGTATTTGGTTTAATGAGTCACTATCTGAACTAAAATATAAGAAAAGTATCCTCGTCCCAAAGACAGCCACTGGGGATGAGTGAGGTAAGAGTAAGTGCCTCAGCATCATTGCTATCTATGATCCTTCTCCCTTCCTTTTCTCTCTCAGTATTCATACAGAAGCCATTCCTTCTCTCCTAATAGTCCCTTAATTTTGTGAAAAAGAAATCATCAGATTTCAGACGGTAATAGAAACTGAAGTGTTCAGAGACAATCTCAATATGTAACACTAATAACATATTAATTCAGTAGTAAAATGGGAGAGCACTGTAAAAACATGGGCATTGCTGTAATTATCTCTGCATCCCCATTTCCTAGAATAACACCTAGTAGATAATAGGAACACATTTGTTGAAAACAAAATCAATGAATTAATGTTATTAGATCCACTCTTCCATAGGGTAAAGTAATGCAGATGTAGGTTGGTCTTCCTGTGTTATAAAATATATTACTTCTCAAAACCACTTAAGAGAATCCAGAGTAGCATATCTTCAAGTTCAAAAAGTTGCAGTCAACCACAGAAGTAAAACTTGGGCCCCTCAATCAATTCTCCTGCTTGCCCTCTAAAGGCTGAGTTACAATGCCCTTGAAAATAATCCAAAGTAGAGTGAAAGAGGATTCAGAGGGATGTGAAGTTTCTTTCTTTTTTTTTTTTTTGAGACGGAGTCTTGCTCTGTTGCCCAGGCTGGGGTGCAGTGGCCGGATCTCAGCTCACTGAAAGCTCCGCCTCCCGGGTTTACGCCATTCTCCTGCCTCAGCCTCCCGAGTAGCTGGGACTACAGGCGCCCGCCACCTCGCCCGGCTAGTTTTTTGTATTTTTTAGTAGAGACGGGGTTTCACCGTGTTAGCCAGGATGGTCTCGATCTCCTGACCTCGTGATCCACCTGTCTCGGCCTCCCAGAGTGCTAGGATTACAGGCTTGAGCCACCGCGCCCAGCCGTGAAGTTTCTATTCAGTAAGTCAACAATAGTAATGGCATCAAAGAAAATTATAAGACCATCCAGAAATGAAAATTGTATATTTTATAAGGTAAAAAAGCATTATCTTCTATCATTTATATGTTTATAAAATGTGAGATAGTTTCCTATTATCAAATACTCAGAAACCTGAAAATGTATTTCCCAAATTATCCATAACTTAAGGAAAAAAAGCTCATGACAGATATCACAGGACCTCTGATCCAGTGTCTTTTTCTATTTTTGCTGGGTACAAGATCATTTACAGAGAAATACACCTTGACTAGCATGTCATACAGAGGTCTTGATGCCTTTAATGTTGCTATTAATAGCTAGGAAAATTCAGAGCCTCATACTTATTCTCTCTCATTGTTTGCACCTGATGTCAACTTAGTCAGAATGATTTGTTTAAAATATGTAATTCAGTAGGCACCTCAAGAAGTAATGTGGAATGTATAAACCTGGCCTGCCTAATTTCAAGTGAAATACAAGAGAGAAATGCATATTAATGTAAAATGACTATAAATCAAAAGCTATTTCATTTTCTAAGGTAGTGTAAAAGCCAAACCTGTTTGAAACCATAATTCAGCTGTCATAATCTCTTAGATATACCACTGACCTTCCTTGGAAGTTTCTGCCACATAGAATTGAATGGATCAGGAGGAGCAACTTTAAATCACATGGCAGTACTGTGAGCCAGGTACTTGAAGGTAATTTAGCTCACATGAGCAAAGTCTTAACCTCAAGGCACACTTTCCTAAATACAGGTTCCTTGTGCTATACATGTACACATATTGACCTTAAAAGCATGCACTGTGTAGACTATACAAAGAGATTCATTGTGTATTCCATGCCTGTGCTTACAGATTTTTTTAATCAATATTGAACTTGATGCTCCAATGTTTCCAAGGAACAGCTGAAAGATTTTGTGTTGTAATTCCTGAAGCCACATTGTCTGATTAACTTAAGAATGTATATTTTATCTTGGTGTTTTACATTTATTATTAATAAATAGCAGTAGCTGACATGATTGCTTGGCTGCTTACCTCTCAAAAATGAATTATTCTATTAAAATTGTGACTTTCAGCATTAAGCCTGAGGTAGGAAATGGGCTTGAATCTGAAATCGTGTTATCCACAAAGCTTATGGTGCTAGGGATCAACACAATTCTTTTAGAAGGAGGGTCAGAGGAAAATCTGCCTTTGCAATTTAGGGGGACTTTTAAACTAGAGGAAATAGGTGATGCGCATTCAACTCTATCTGCAATTGTTACTGAATTTTCAATGAAGAGCTAGGGTTGTTTCTACAGATGATAATTATTTCATCATTACCCCAAAAGGCATAAGAAGATGAAATTGTTACTTTAAAAACTTATTAGGTAAGTCAGAATGTCTTATACTTGTGCATGAAGGAAGAGGGTAAGATGTGGGACACAGAGACCCCTGCTCAGAGCTTCAAACTACTATCTGGGAACTGTATTACAAATAGGTGGGTCTATATTCTACCTTCAAGCATATTTCTTAATGAATATCTGCTCATCTCTAACAGTTTGTATAGTGATAAGGAGAATAAAAAAAGTCATTTTACAATTGAGGAACACAGCACAGTAATTGATTCCTTAAAGAACTTACTCTATCCACAAGGAAGAAACATTTTAAGAGTCATTTCTACTATCTACCACAAAGACTGACTGAGAATATGAAGTCCTTGGCTCCATTTCAAACTCTACCAGTCCTTTTCTGGGTGAATTACTTTGTACCTCAATTTTTTTACTTAAAAGACTTCCAAGTTAGGTAATGAAAAGCTAAAAGTGAACACCCTGCATACAGCAAACTCTGAGTTTCTTTTAAAAGATACATTAAAATATGATTTCAAATTATTTTTGTAAATAATAAACGACCAATATTTCTTAAATTTCATTTATACGGACAACACATTGGGATATATGACAAATACTATATTTTCAAATAACATGTAGTTCCTCACTTCACAAATGTTACAATTTATATGGAAAAGCCGAGTTTTCAATAGTTTCCTTCATATTTTCAGAGTCATTTATAGATTGACCATCAACGATTTTATAATAACCTTATAGCCACCCCTCACACTGGATGAACAGAAGCCTACCACAAGGGGCTGGGTCACTTTTAAGAAATCTGGTATAACTTCACATAGTTTTTTGAGAAACACAATACAAGACAGGTAATAAGGTTTGGCTGTGTCCCCACGCAAATCTCACCTGGAATTGTAGCTCCCACAATCCCCATGTGTCATGGGAGAGACCCAATGGGAGGTAATTGACTCATAAAGGCGGGGTTTTCCCATGCTGTTCTCATGATAGTTAATAAGTCTCATGAGATCTGACAGTTTTATAAAAGGCAGTTTTCCAGCACACACCCGCTTGCCTGCCACCATGTAAGACTGTAAGAGGAGTCTTTGTTCCTGCTTCGCCTTCTGCCATGATTGTGAGGACTCCCTAGCCGTGTGGAACTATGAGTCCATTAAACCTCCTTTTCTTTATAAACTACCCAGTCTCAGGTACTTCTTCACAGTAGTATGAAAGTGGACTAATACAACACATAGTTCCGTTTTTCACATTCCCAAACCGCCAGCTCTTTTAAGCTCTTACATAGAAATAAGATTAACTAAGGACTATAAGAAAACTATTGCTTTAGTTGTCACATAAAATCTGGAATTATTTCTTCCCATCACTGAATGTACTCAATTTGCTATCTCCCACTTCATGACTCTGTTCAGAATCTCCTAAAACTACTGTGGCACACCCTGCTGCCTGGAATAAAAATAATGCACTTGTGATTCCCAGCCCCCACCACTTCTTCAGACACATGCCTTGTTTCCAGTCACATTTCTAAGCATCATGCTCAGTTGTTCCACATGTAAGGACTCTTCTCAAACTTACTCTAAAGAAAAAAAAAGCCATGCCCAAAACAACTACTCCAGGAAGCTGCCACCAAACTCTACCTTACATGATTCATTTACAAAATTTGGTTCTGCTTCTGACTGGTGAGTAGATTTATTGAATTCTCTGTTATCACAATCAGTGGCAAATTAGTAGCCAGCTCTACCTCCCCCCCCCCAAAAAAAAGGAAAGAAGTTTTTTATTTTCTGAAGTTCCAAACTCTTTCTCCTGAGAAAGTATCATTTAGGTTTGGGTCATTTACCAAATATAAAGAAGGATAGTGAGAAAGAAAGAAAGAAAATGGGAGGTGTTTGGGAAAGCCCCTGGAGAGGATAATTTTTTTCAGGGGCATGGATGTAATAGAGAAATGAGTATAAGATAAAGTCGCTTTGCTTCTAGCAAGTTCTTAATTATTAATCATCAAAGTCCTTGAAGTACCTAAATAATCAAACCATGATATATAAGATGATATATATCAGATGAAATAAAGAAGTAACTACATTAAACAAGGAAATACATTCCTTAAAGAAGAAGGAACATTCCTGATGAGAAAGATATTCAGAGAGTGAAGTGTGGGGAAAGTGACTACAAAGATAATTTTTCCATTGACTCACTGGTGAAAATGGGAAATTTATATCAGAAACAAAAGTAGCTACAAAGAATAAAGGTAGGATATTTTATTTAACCAAGAGCTGAATAACAAAATGCATATCTCATATTCACTCTCATGGTTTCAAAGATTACCTATATTTTGAGGAACCCCCATGAAGTTCTATTTCTACACCAGAGATATCAATTGAACTCCATATCCACATTTCTAGTATATACTGGACACCTCTTAAGTAATGTCTGAAAGTGTAATTGCTGAAGGCAATTCACACTCAGCAAATCTAAGCCCTGAACTGCTACATTTTACTATTGACCAATTATAGCTTATTTAGTGAATTTATCAGTTACTCTATCATTTATCAAATATTTATTCAGTAGCTCACTCTGTGCTTGGCATTCTTCTAGGAGTTGGGATGCAACAGAAAACAAAACTTGCACAAGTATCTTGCCACTGGAGTTCATATTCTAGTGAGATTGCACAAACTAGAAAAAGATATAGAAGATATGGTTAAGTTCTTAAAACAAATAGCTGGATGCAGTGGCTCATGCCTGTAATCTCAGCATGTTGGGAGGCCAAGTTGGGCAGATAGCTTGAGCCCAGGAATTCGAGACCAGTCGGGGCAACACGGTGAAACCCCATCCCTACAAGAAATACAAAAATTATGCAGGTATGGTGGCACACACCTGTCGTCCCAGTTATTTGGGAGGCTGAGGTGAGAGGACCACCTGAGCCTGGGAAGTTGAGGCTGCAGTGAGCCAAGATTGCATCACTGCACTCCAGCCAGGGAGACA
>NW_012103632.1:778080-804843 GCF_000951045.1 Mandrillus leucophaeus | reverse complement strand
ACAGAGCAAGACTCCGTCTCAAAAAAAAAAAAAAAAAAAAAAAAAAAAAAAGAAAATGGGAATTGGTTGAAACTTTAGATGGGAGAGCTTCTGCACAGAATTTGGTCCTCCTCCTGTTTTTTGTTTTTGTTTTGATTTTTTTTGTCTCAGAGATTATACCAACACACACTTAACTGCCAATCCAAAGACAAAGGTTAATTTTCGATGTTGCAATTGTTCTATATTCATAATAACTCTTTAATTCCTTCAGTTATTTCCTTCCCACTGCTACGACATTAGGTCAACCTCACATAATCTCTTGCTAAAATAATTACAACAGACCTCCAACGGTTTTCCCTAGTTCCAATCTTGCACAGCTTGAATCTGCTTTTCATACGGCAGCCAAAGAGATCTTACTAAAGCATAATCTTTAGGACTGCTCAGTTTTCCGTGAATAAAATCCAAATGAGCTATATTCCTCTCTAGCCCCTTCTCCATCACCGTCACTCTCTACTTCACTGTACTCTCAAGCCATGTATTGAACTACTGACAATCCCCTACCTCATCATCCTTTCCTTGTCCCTACATATGCTATTTCCTTTCTATGGAATGCTTTTTATTCTCTCCCTGTCTTCTCTTTCCTCCCTCTTTTATTTTCAACTGGATAGATTCTACCAGTATTTCAGTTTAGACATCACCTTTTGCAGAAAATCATCCCTGGGACCCCCTGGAACAGAATCCCGGGGCTTACTACAGCATGCCCTGCATACCCATATCAGAAATCTTACAACATTGTATTGAAAACACAATCGCTTATGTGATAGGATAATACTTTATAAAATTAAATATATTTTCTATCCATCTCTTTTATTCAAGCAGGTTGTTGGCCCTGTAAATGTTGCTTCAGGGAGTGATGCATAAGGGTAGAAAGGAAAAATTGTCCATGAATCCCCCAGCTTCCAGAGGGTGGAGAGGATTTTTACATGTAAGCAAATGACTAGGTTGAAACATGAAGGCAAATTTATTTCCCTACAATTAGAAATAAACCATCAGTTATGGGACAAGGAAGGAGTTGAGAACAGAGGTCTGTGAGATCAAGACAAAAGAGAAACTGGACTTGACTCCTACAGCAGTCTGTGGGGAATGACTGTCGTGCATCTCTGCACATGGGTCCATAGGCAGTTTCCAAAGATTTTCTAATCCCCAACGTGGCCATGTGAAAAGGAGAATACCCCTAGACCTGAAGCAGCCATGCAGATCAGGGTGGTGGGTGACCCTACGGTAGTCTGGAGCAGTGGGGACTGAGGACTTTCTGCTTTGGCACTGCATGAGATTCTAGATTTTTTGATGG
This sequence comes from Mandrillus leucophaeus, assembly GCF_000951045.1. Classification (NCBI taxonomy): domain Eukaryota; kingdom Metazoa; phylum Chordata; class Mammalia; order Primates; family Cercopithecidae; genus Mandrillus; species Mandrillus leucophaeus. The sequence goes on along the minus strand of NW_012103632.1, from coordinate 803,513 downwards.
AAAGATCTACAATTACCAAAGGTAACTGTGGAAGACATGCCTAGCTGCTTACTCAATATCTATCTACTCCTCCACCTTATTAACAAGAATGAACTTTCTTCAGGGTGGCAATCTGCCTACAAACAACCTATGATTTACAGCCTTCCTCATAGCTAGACAATGAGATGCACATGTCCTTGGAGAGACTTTCTGGAAAGCTTTTGAAAACGCAGCCACCGCAGCTGACATGCAGATTTTGCCCTTTGCCTTTCCTCAATTTCCTGTCTGTGCGTTAATTGGTGACATTGAAGACTGTCTTTGCTACTGTATTATCCCCAGCAAAGTACATGCTGCAAAGGGATCATTTAGTAGCTATTATTCAATAAATGCATGAGACCATTTCTCTCCATATATGTAAGTTACTATTATTTTTGAGCATCAAGTTTCCCAAAGACCTAAAATAAAAGAACAGCATTTCGGTCACACATTCCTTAGCATAAGGATCTGACTATTATCTATATTAGGAACATTTTTATAAAGCCTGATGTGATTTTTTGTAATTAACTCTAAAACAACAAAAATAATCAGTGGCAGTTGTGAAAATCTACTTTGAATCACTATTTATTCTATTAGTGTAAAGACTTTCTCTTTACTGTCAGTGTAAAGAGCCCCTAAAATTTTCTGATCATGCTGACTTTTCTATGAATAAAAAAGTAAAAGCCAGGGCAGGATAGTTTATGCAAAGATAATACACAGGCTTCAAATCTCAGGGATTTGTCTCTATGAACATCCTTTTTTCTCTTGCTCACACTGGGTCTATTGACAGTGTATGTGGTTCTCCAGAACAGCTCTCCTCCCAGGCTTGGCTTAGCATTCTAGGTTACTTTCATCCTTGGCACCTTTATGTCAATAATATGCCTCCAAGGTCCCAACTGGGGGAAAAGAGAGTGCTTAAAGATCTCACAACAGCCATCAGATGTTCTGAGATGACAGTGAAGCATGACACTGCCACCTACAATATATTGCTAGAACTAGTCCCACAGGGCTGCTTAATTATAAGAATGTGAGGAAATATATTCCTTCCATGCTCCCAGAAGAAGAGAAATGGACATGATGATCATCTGCAGTCTATACTGCATAAGCAATTTTTAGAAGAATGTGTTCATATTCCTTAAGACAAAGGTTCTCAAACTTTTTGGTTTCAGGGTCTCTTTTTACCATTAAAATTTATTAATGGTCTTAAGAACTTTTGTTGATGTTGTCTATTAATATTTTCCATATTTAAAGTTTAAAACTGAGAATTAAAAACATATACTTATCAACTCATCATATAAGAATAATAAGCCTACCATGTGTAAACATAAATAACATGTCTTTTTAAATATAAAATAATAATCTTTTGAAAATGAACAACAAATAGAGACGTGGTATTATTTATACTTTTGGAAGTATCTTTAGTATGTTTAGTAAACAGAAGATAGCTACAGTCACATATATCTACTTCTGAATTCAATCTGTTGAGATATCATACTTTATGTAGCCTCTAGGAATAAAGTCTCTGTGTAGTTTTGAGAAAATGACATGATAAATGCAAATAACATCTTTGTGTTATTATGAAGGTTATGTTGACCTCACAGAACTCTGAAAGGGTCTCTGGGAACTCCAGTGATCCTACACCATGCTTTGAGAGACATTGCATGAAGGTAGTTAATGTAATTGCTCAATGGCACTGCCAAATGAACAAAGGTAAAATGCTCGCCACCTGTAATGTCTTCTATTTTTCTTTACTTTTGCTCTGAAAGCCTTTATTAGGTGAACTCATTGTACTTTGATTGAAAGTATTCAGTTCCTCAATAAAGGGATAAACTTGCCTGCTGATTTTTCCAGAAACGATCTGTGAAGAATGTCTCCATTATCTTAAATAATAGTATTGTTTTCTTCTTCTGGTGTGCCTTTACAACTTCCTTAGTGAATCCATCTGTCATTTTCTGATCAGAAGCTGAATAGGCACATTTGCTTTCATGTCCTCTTTAATCCACTTTCTCTGTCTGTCAAGACCCTAAATCTCATACTATAAGGGTCGTTATCCCTAGCACACTCTTTCCTCCTACCTGTGGAGTTTAATATCTTACCCTTTTTTCGATAGCCCTCTGGCTTAAATCCTTTTATCAATAGGACTCATGGATTCACCAAAATGGCATAAAGACACTGCTTCCCATCTTCTTTCTAATTAAAGTATTCAAATTAGCAAATAGTTACTGAAAGACTACCAAGTACAAAAAAAATCCTAGTACATACAAAACATTCTGCAGTTATTTAAATAAATTCAGTTTAAATTATGGGCTCTCAGCAGTGATTTAAAAGTTAGCAAAACAAATAATATATTGGAATAGAAAATAAGATATAAAAAGTCAGAGGATGAAAATAAAAATGTTTTAATTTGAGATTTCACACTTTACATAAAAACAAAGCTAACATAGCTATTTTCTATCAATCCAAAATATGAATATATTATGTATCATCGCAAGGACAGAGATGAGCACCATGGATTTTAGTGGTATCAGTCTCTCAGTACCTACTCTCTCTAAGAATATAAGAATTGGGGCTGGGTGCGGTGACTCACACCTGTAATCCCAGCACTTTGGGAGGCCGAGGCGGGCAGATCATGAAGTCAGGAGATCAAGATCATCCTGGTTAACACGGTGAAACCCTGTCTCTACTAAAAATACAAAAAACTAGCCAGGCATGGTGGTGGGCACCTGTAGTCCCAGCTACTCAGGAGGCTGAGGCAGGAGAATGGTGTGAACCCGGGAGGCAGAGCTTGCAGTGAGCCAAGATTGGGCCACTGCACTCCAGCCTGGGTGACAGAGCGAGACTCCGTCTCAAAAAAAACAAAAAAGGAATTGGGCTATGCATTTTCTTACTTCCAAAACTAATTTCTTTAAAAAGGGCATTTTCATAGTCTGTTTATCAGTAAGTTCAGAATTAGAACATATTATTTATTTCTAAGAATAGTACAAGTGCAAGCGCCTAACAAGGATGATAAAAGTCCCAATACGGGGCAAGTAATACCCTCAATGGGGATTCAGTTGAATTATTTGCCTTCCTCACACTATATATAAACTCCTTGCCATGGATAATTTTAAAACATTTAAGTGCATAGAACTAGTTAGAGAGTGAGAGTTGTCTGTTGGTTTGTTTAAGATGTGGACATGGGTAGCATTTACTGAGTGCCAATCATGTGCTAGACCTCACATTAAGGTTTTGACCTTCATTCATCTTCATAATCACCCTGTCAAGTGCTGACCTGAGATAGACTAGGAAATGGGAGACACAAATAGGTAAGGACACCCACCAGACAGGAGCCCTACCTAAGTCTGTCTGGATCCAAATGTTATAGCCCCTGATGTGGTTTGGTTCTGTGACCCCACCCAAATCTCATCCTGAATGATAATTCCCACTTGTTAAAGGGGGGACCTGGTGGAAGGTGACTGGATGATTGAGGCAGTTTTGCCCCAGCTGATCTCATGACAGTGAGTGAGTTCTCATGAGATCTGGTGGTTTAAAAGTGTGTGGCAGCTCCTGCTCTCTCTCCTGCCACCATGTAAGACATGCCTTGTTTCCCCTTCTCCTGATTGTAAGTTTCCTGAGGCTTCTCCAGCCATGCAGAACTGTGAATCAATTAAACCTCCTTTGTTTATAAATTACCCAATCTCAGGTAGTATTTTTACAGCAGTGTGAGAACAGACTAATACAGCCTCCAAAGCAAAACAACTTGTTGGGAGTCTCAGGTACAAAACAGGGACCCACCTGTGAGTCAACTTTCAGTGGAAGAAAACTCCTACTCCACACTAATGTCCCGATGAAAGCCCCAGCTTAGAGCATTCTGCTATCAGGGGAGGGGAGACCTTGCTGCTTAGAGCCTTAAAAGACAAACAAAAGTCCTCTATATTATTTAGTATGATCAGTTTGAGGGCTACGTAAAGGCTGTCAGCAGATTTCCTCAAGTTCCTTCCTCTCTCTCTCTCTCTTTTTTTTTCTTTTTCTGAGACAGAGTCTTGCTCTGTCACCCAGGCTGGAGTGCAGCGGTGTGATCTCCGCTCACTGCAAGCTCTGCCTCCTGAGTTCACGCCATTCTCCTGCCTCAGCCTCCCAAGTAGCTGGGACTGCAGGCGCCCACCACCATGCTAGGCTAATTTTTGTATTTTTAGTAGAGATGTGGTTTCACCGTGTTAGCCAGGATGGTCTCCATCTCTTGACCTCGAGATCTGCCCACCTCGGCCTCCCAAAGTGCTGGGATTACAGGCTAGCCACTGTGCCCAGCTCCTTCCTCTCTTTTTAACCTCAGCTTCCCAAACTATAAAATAGAACAGAGTTCTCTGGTGTCTGGGAATTACTTCCTCAGTTGGCCAGGGAGTGAATCAGCTCCTCATTCCTTCCTTCCTTCTCCAAAAATAACCTCACAGGTGCCCTGGGGCTAAGCCCTCAGGACTAGTGGGACAAAGTAGTATTCCTCCCCATCTGAGGGCTAGCAGAGGGGCCTGCTGAGCCCCACGCACCTGACCAGACGTCAGAGTACAGCTTCTCTCCCAGAGAGAACAAACAGAGACCCCTCCAGAGTGGAGACACCAGGTGGGGATGTACACAGGGGCCCTGGAGATGAGGTCCCACTGGCAAGAGCAAATGAGCCTCAAAGCTCTGGGCTGCTGGGCAATGGCCCCTTTCATGCCCTCTATATGGTCATTGTTTTTAGCAGCTTCACACTCACCTTGGGATTCCTCATCCCTGTTTTCTTCTACTCCATGGTAGCTGGAGGCCAGAGCCTGCATGTCTTGGTCATGTCGGCCTGCAGTAGGGGGAAAGCATGCTGACTTGATGCCACTGAAGCTGTAGGTGAGAATGCCACCCTGTGGATGCCCATGCCCTGCAGATGCCCACTCCAGCAGGAAGACTTCGAAGTATCCTTGTCTTGGTCCAGTGTGAAGGGCCTCAGCATTCAGCAACTTCCCTTCCCACAGAAGCATCACCCTCTCAAGAGGTCTGAGTTCCAATGCTGGCTCTGCCACTCACTCGCTATGTGGCATTGTGCAGTTCCTTGATTATGTGACATGACATAATATGGACATAATTATGAAAATGATATAATATTCATAACATAACATTTGGGACATAGTAATTGCTTAATACGTGTTAGTTTATTATTATTATTACCATTCATATTTATTAGCTGTGTGACTTTATTAGTCGGTCAAGGCTATCATAATAAAATACCACAGACTGTGTGGCTTAAAAACAGAAATTAATTTTCTCACTGTTCTGGAAACTGGGAGTCTGAGACCATGGCGTCAGCATGGTCCAGTTCTGGGTAGGGTCTCTCTCCCTGGTTTGCAGTAGCTGCTGTCTCAGTTATATCCTGGAGACAGAGAGATATTTCTCTTTCTCTCTTAGTCTATTTGTACTGCTACAACAAAATATCAAAGACAAGGTCATTTATAAACAATAGAAATTTACTTCTCACAGTTCTGGAGGCTGAGAAGTCCAAGATCAAGGGTCTGGTAGGTTCAGTGTCTGGTGAGGGGCTACTGACTGCTTTCAAGATAGTGCCTTGTTGCTGCATCCTCCAGAGGGCAGGAACGCTGGGCACTCACATGGCAGAAGGGATGGAAGATGCAAACTCACTCCCTTAAGTCCTTTTCAAAGGTTATTAACCCCATTCATGAAGGCTCCACCTTCATAACTTCATTATCTCTTTTTTTTTTTTTTTTATTTGAGACGGAGTCTTGCGCTGTCACCCAGGCTGGAGTGCAGTGGTGCAATCTTAGCTCACTGCAAGCTCTGCCTCCTGGGTTCACACCGTTCTCCTGCCTCAAGCTCCTGAGTAGCTGGGATTACAGGCACCTGCCACCACGCCTGGCTAATTTTTTGTATTTTTAGTAGAGATGGGGTTTCACTGTGTTAGCCAGGATGGTCTCAATCTCCTGACCTTGTGATCCTCCTGCCTCAGCCTCCCAAAGTGCTGGGCTTACAGGTGTGAGCCATGACGCCCGGCCCATCACCTCTTAAAAGGCCACACTTCTTAATACTACGATATTGGCTATTAAGTTTCAACAAATGAATTTTTGGAGACATTCAGACCATAGCACTTTTTTTTTAAATTTTTTTATTTTTTTTATTTTCTGAGGCTGAGTCTCGCTGTTGTCCCCCGGGCTGGAGTGCAATGGTGTAATCTTGCCCCACCACAACCTCCACCTCCCAGGTTCAAACAATTCTCCTGTCTCAGCCTCCAAAGGAGCTGAGACGACAGGTGCCTGCCACCACGTGGCTAATTTTTGTATTTTTGGTAGAGACCTGGTTTCATTATGTTGGCCAGGATGGTCTCGAACTCCTGACTTCAGGTGATCCACCCGCCTCAGCCTCCCAAAGTGCTGGGATTACAGATGAGAGCCACCCCACTCAGTCACACTTTTTTGATAATGCCACAATCCTGTTGGATTAAGGCCCCACCCTTATGATCTCATTTAATTGTAATTATCTCCTAAAGACCCTGTCTCCAGATACAATCACATTGGAGATTGAGGCTTTCACATATGAATTTTTGGGGAATACAATTTAGTCTATAGCGGCAACCTTCATCAAATAACTATTTAAATAAACTGCTTTAAGCCTACTTTCATCATTTGTAAAATTGAGACAATTGTACCTTTTCTCTCTACAGGGATGTGAGAATTATTAATATATAGCAAAGTACTTGGCACTGAGTGTTCCATAAATGTTAGCTCATTTTACCTCGATCTCTACTTACTAGCTATTTGACTTTCACTTGTTACTTCACTTCTCTGATCTTCAGTTTCCTAGAACTGTGAGTTCTCAATGAGATGACGCTTAGTGCACAGTAATGCCAAACACATATTTGCTTATTAATATTATTATTGTTCCTGTTGTTATTAGCCCTTCTTACTAGCTGTGTGACCATGGACAAGTTGCTTAACCTCTCTGAGACTCAGCTTCCTTGTGGGGGAAGAATCACCCCCTCTCCCAGCTTTGCTGTGAAAATAAAATGGCTGCACCAGTGTTCTCTTCTCAGCTTTGCCTCTTGACTCTGTGACTTCAGGCAAGCTCCCTTCCCTCTTTGGACCTAGGACCCTTCAACAGCCCCATGGATCCCAGGATCTTAGTCTTAGCAGCTGTGGGAATGATGAAGAATAAGGAGAAAACACTTTCAGCCTGATGCCTGACTAGAAACGGTACTAACCTGTGAGGGCCTGAGCCTATGCCTGGGGGCAGGGATAGGCTCACTGCTGAGGAGGAACTTGCCTCTGTCTCCATAGAGCTTCAGCAGGCCTGCATAATTGTCTTAGACCAGCAGGCCCAGCAGATACTTTCCCAGAAGCATCACAAACTCCTGACTCAGAATGGGGATGGGGAGAGGTACAACTTCCTCCCCAAATGTGAAGGGCACCATTTGAGGTAAACTGCAGGGAGCAACTTCCACCCATCTTGTGCCTAAGAGACCCAAAACCCTTTTTAAGGCCTGTATGACCTTGCCCTACTCTAAATACCCTTCCACGCCCTACTGGAAAATATCCAGAACCCTTGGGCGATGTGAAGGGTGGGATATGGACTGCAATAACCTGAGGTCAAATTCCTACCCTTTCATTGATTATTTCTGCACAAATTCAGTTTTTTGCCTTGGCTCTGCTATCAAATAATTATTTTTTAGACCTCATTTCCCCCAACCAAAAGAAGAATAATTTATCTTTCACATGCATTGACCTTTCTCATTCTATGATTGGAGTCAGGGTCTGATTAACATATCTATCTATTATCTTATCTCTTGACATGTGTTCCTTTTTCAGCATCTTTTCCACATAGCTGTGGAAACAATACAAATATTAATGATTATATGATTGTTAATCATCATGTGAAATTCAAAACGAACTCTAGACCAATCTCATAACATAACTGTCTAAGATAAACAATGAAAGTGAACAGCTATATGGAATCTCACCAAATAGCTGTTCACTTTTATGCCTTACCAGGTGGTAGAAGTAAATTAAATAGTTCAATAGTTACTAAAATTTTTAAAATATTAATAATCATATAAAATATGCTTGAAACTTGAGAACATAAGGTTCTCTAATTGCTATCCCCAAATACCATTGCTTATTGAGAGACAGTTGCATATGATAAGGGAAAGCTTGAATTTTGAAATGCATGAATATTGAGCCTCTTCTCTCAAATTTTAGTTTTCACCCAAACTATTTCTCTTATTGAATCATTTAAAAATGTAGGGAAAGGTGAAAGCCTGTCTCTACTAAAACACAATAAATTAGCCAGGTGTGGTGACGGGCACCTATAGTCCCAGCTACTCGGTAGGCTGAGGCAGGAGAATGGCGTGAACCCAGGAGGCGGAGCTTTCAGTGAGCCAAGATGGTGCCACTGCACTCCAGCCTGGGCGACAGAGCCAGACTCTGTCTCAAAAAAAAAAAAAAAAAAAAAGCGGAGAAAGACAACAGTGTCAACAATGAAAAACCTTAAATTCTACATCCAAGATTCAGTATGCATCCCTGAATCTTAGACATAGAATTTAAGGTTTTTTATTGTTGACACTGTCTTCAACAGTTCGGGTTGCAGGGCAGTTCTCCAGGTGGCCTTGATTGACCCAGCTCTCTCCTCTCTCTCACTTGTAGTTCTCAACAATAACCATAGAAAGGCTGGGCACGGTGGCTCACACCTGCAATCCCAGCACTTTGGGAGGCAGAGGTGGGCGGATCACAAGGTCAGGAGATCGAGACCATCCTGGCCAACATGGTGAAACCTTGTCTCTACTGAAAATACAAAAATTAGCTGAGCGTGGTGACGCATGCCTGTAATCCCAGCTACTCAGGAGGCTGAGGCAGGAGGATCGCTTGAACCAGGAAGTCAGAGCTTGCAGTGAGCCAAGATCACGCTACTGCACTCCAGCCTGGTGACAGAGTGAGACTTTGTCTCAAAACCAAACAAACAAACATTCAATGTGCTGGAAATGCAGCATCCTGAAATAGGAAGAGACTGTTCAGAAGAGCCCAGAGGCTATTTCAATCTCCCCTAAAAATGGGATACCCTTCAACTCAGTAGTCCCTCATTTGTGATACAAGTGGGGCACTCACAGATGAGATCCATCTGCCCTAAGCAGCTTCCTGAGCCTTGGTGGACTGGTTGGCCGTGAATCCTAGGCTTCTGTTGTTTCTGGCTGCGCATCTGTAAATAATAAATCTGGTTTATCTACCTTGTTGTGTCTGGGGGTATTCTGTCTTACTGGACTCAGATAAGTTTAACCAGGGCACAGCAAACCTACTTTGCAGAGTTCACTACCAAAAAGTGTGAAAGAATCATTTTAATCATTACAGGTAAGACAAGGAAACATGCAAGGAACTAATCCAGTAATTCAGTGGATCACCATCTTTGGACTCAGAAAAACCTAAATCTATCTCCCACTTTTATCGTTTTTGGAGGTAAAATACTAGGCAACTTATTCAATCTCTGTGGTCATCAGTGTCCTTATATGTATGGAGTCCTCATCTGAATGATTAAAATGACATAGTGCTTGTAATGTACCTGGCATATTTGAGGAATTCAAACTAATTGGCTAACATCTTTCTTTTGACTAAGTTATAAGACTGATATGGATTTCAGTTCTAATTTATATGAATAAGCAATTTTTAAAATACCCAAACTTTCTGGAGTATTCCCTTTGTCCTATTCACTTTCATGTGATTTGCTTTGATCACTATAGAGAAACCTGCATCATTCAAATAAAGAGTAGTCTAAGAAGAGAATCAAAGGTCTTATCTTCACTTTGCTGACTGAAGGGTCTTGAAACATCCTTTTACCAAAATGTTTTACACAAGATTTAGAAACACGATTTTTAAAGGATTAAGCTAATACAAACTAAATATAATATTTAACCAGCTTTATAAATTAAGTTCTTGAGAAAACTCTCAATTAAGTGTCTGTAATATTAAAATTAATATGTATAATAATAATACTTATTCCTATAATGTCACTTACTGCAGTCTCAATGAAATAACTCTGTTTTATCAGCCTTAATTTCATGTTGGAGAAGCAAAGTGCACTACTAAAAATAATGCAAGACTGAAAGAAAGGATTAGCATGCAAATGAGAATGCAGTGCCTTTTGAGTCCTTTTGAAAGGTAAAATGAATGAGGACTGACAGCTTTCATCTAAATGATTAAAAATGATTTCAAAGGAATTGAAGAAAAAGATACAATTGACAGTTTACTAAAACAGCTCAGATGGGCAAGGGTAGGTGTGTATAAGAATGGTGTGGTCAGGAGGAATATCTTTAAGTAGTTTGTTAAAATGTTAAAGGTGGTCTTCTTTACAATGGAAACAATCTCATATTTGAACTTAAAAGTGGAAGATAAATCCAAAGAAATGGACCTATCAAATAAATGATTCAAGAAACAAACCTAAATTCTTCAAATCTGTGAAGAAGACTGCACATGAAGCATAACAAGAAGTTTTCATTTAGAAAAATAAAATAGATTTGAATATTCCTTCATATATAATAACTTTACATAATAAATGCAATGATCAGTAGTCTTATTACTCTACACATGCACACACACTTACATTAAATCCTCACTGTGATAATTTCCCATAGAAAATATTTTTTTTCTTTTTTTTGAGACGGAGTCTTGCTCTGTCACCCAGGCTGGAGTGCAGTGGCGCGATCTTGGCTCACTGCAAGCTCTGCCTCCTGGATTCATGCCATTCTCCTGCCTCAGCCTCCCGAGTAGCTGGGACTACGGGTGCCCGCCACCACACCTGGCTAATTTTTTGTATTTTTTTTAGTAGAGACGGGATTTCACTGTGTTAGCCAGGATGGTCTCAATGTCCTGACCTCGTGCTCACCTTGGCCTCCCAAAGTGCTAGGATGAGAGGCATGAGCCACCGTGCCCGGCTGGAAATGTTTCTTTAATCATTACTCTAACATGTCTCTAAGCCTACATTTATAGATACAGAAATAATTCTGATAACATCTCTATGTATTTGTATGCCATTTTCAAGCCATCCTATACATGTCTCTACACTTCCATATCTACTTATCTGGAAGTAGAAATTATTTTGTTAATATCTGTAGCTGGTAAATATTCCTATGTCATTTTCAAGTCTTAAATCTATTTTACAAATGAGACAATCCCATGAAAGCTTTTCTCAACTTATTGCATTTGTCCATAAAGGTGGCACCTCCCAAGAAGAAGTCATTTGGGGACTGTTGACAAAGTGTGATTGTGCTCATTTTTTGACTTAAATCAAATCATTTCTGACACAGTTCAAATCCTTAGGAACCCATCTACAGCCAATTCAAACAAATAAACACTCAAATAAGAAAAGTAGAATGAAGTCCTGCTGTCATACATTTCACTTAATAGTTGCTTTCCTGATGTATCCTAGAGGAGTGTTTGAAAGGACAGTATGTATTATTCTGTGATGTCAAAATGTCAATTCAAAATCCATCTGTTTTAGCAGAAAAATAATACTTTGTCATAAAGCTGAGCTAACAGCCAGTGTTCTACCTGGCACCCAGAGGAGATTGCGAAAATCCTCTATTGTCCTACCACAATATTAGTTATTATTTATAAGGCCTTATGGAAAAAAAAAGTTGTCTGACATTCATATAGTTTTCTGAGGGGAAATATTCTCTTTTTCCAACAGTGTTTAAAGCACATTCAGGCAGCTAGTGGTATGGTTATTTACCTTGATATTGAATTATTTTTCTAAAGTTTGTCATTTTAGAGAAAAGATGATAAATATTGATAAGGTTTAGTCATTTCCACAGCTTCCATACCAAGAAACAACAGAAAACTAGGAATAAAATAAACATTTTCTCCCACTGTGTGCAAAATACATTTCATTCAAATCTAGTGTGAACGCCCCCTCGAGGCTGCAGTTCATAGAATTTTGAGAATGGAAGCATATCAAAGGTAAGATTACCAAATTAGTATCAATTTAGTATAGTTCTGTAATCTTGTATAAGAGAATACAAGCTGAGACTCTCTTCTTTAGTATATTTGTAGCTGTCTTTTTGGTCTTTCTCGCTTCATTTTGCAGGTATGGCAAACATCTTTTCAAAATATGTGGGTTTCTGACTAACAAAACATTTGGAGGCTAATTGGTCATCTGGTGCCTATCTATCTTTCAAAAACCACAAAACTTAATGAGCTTGCCAAAGAGACCAATTTACTTTTAATAAATAAAAATTGCAAAAGGTCTAGCCTTAACATTTTATCTGAGATGTGATAAAAGTGTGACTGATGATTTTTTTTTCTTTATTTCTTCTAAAATAAATGGGATACATATGCAGAACATGCAGATTTGTTACATAGTTATACATGTGCCATGGTGGTTTGCTGTATCTATCGACCTGTCCTCTAAGTTCCCTCTCCTCTCCCCCGACCCCACAACAGGCCCTGGTGCGTCATGTTTCCCTCTCTCTGTCCATGTGTTCTCACTGTTCAGCTCCCACTTATGAGTGACAACATGCAATGTTTGGTTTTCTGTTCCTGTGTTAGTTTGGGGAGGATGATGGCTTTCGGCTTCATCCATGTCCCTACAAAAGACATGATCTCATTCTTTTTTATGGCTGCATAGTATTCCATGGTGTATATGTACCACATTTTCTTTATCCAATCTATCATTGATGGGGATTTGGGATGGTTCCAAGTCTTTGCTATTGTGAATAGTGCCGCAACAAACATATATGTGCATGTGTCTTTATGGTAGAATGAGTTATATTCCTTTGGGTATATATCCAATAATGGGATTTCCAGGTCTAATGGTATTTCTGGTTCTAGATCCTTGAGAACCACCATACTGTCTTCCACAATGGTTGAATTCATTTACATTCCCACCAACAGTGCAAAAGCATTCCTATTTCTCCACAGCTTCACCTGCACCCATTGTTTACTGACTTTTTAATCGCCATTCTGACTGGCATGAGATGATTCTTTTAAAAGCAGGTTTCACAAAGAAAAATAAACATAATGTATACAAAAAAGGGCTAGAGAAGTAGGGAATGGAGTAATGATTTCTTAAACTAGACAATATTCCTGAATTTATTTTGAGTATCTCTGAGCATTGGAGAAAATTTCTTCCCAGCCTCACACCAATTATAATAAAATACCTTTTTGATTACAGTTAAGGATCTCTGGAAATACTCATCTTATCAAACCCCACACGTTCGTGTGTAAAATGAGAGTGTTAGATCCTATCAATCTTCCATTCCCTTGCTCTTTCCCTTCCCGAGTATTAATGAGCATGTCAGGCTTGTGGTTTACACTGGAGCTATGTGCTAAATCAGTGAATACAGCAGACCTGGTATCTGGACCACTGAAGACCTACGGCCTGTGAGGGAAGGCTGACATTATCCACACACACATATTTCAGTTTCAATTGTGATAGGTAGTATGAAGAAGCAGTGCAGGGTGATACACACGCATTTAACAAGGAAACATGACCTAGTTTGTGGTTGGAAGAGAAAGTCTTCCAGGCAGAGAGAACTATATCTGAAAAGGCCCTGAGGTGAGACAGAGCCGGTCAAGTCTGAGACATCAAGAAGAACATGTGGGTAAAACAAAGAGAGCCACAGGACGAGATCAGGCAGCAGAGCTGGCAAAGAGTCAGATCCAGGGAGTCTCTGAGGCCACATTAAGGATCTGGGGACTTATTCTGAGAACAAGGAAAACTATCTAAAGATTGTAAGAAGGAGAGTGGTATGAATCAATTATCCCTGAGGTTAATTCCTACTCTAAAATTGTCTATAAATCTATTTTTCTCTTATTATTTAAAATAGAAGTAAGCAGGGCTAGCATGATTTTGCTATAGAGATTATAAATTGACATAGAATTCAGGTTAATGAATTGCAACTTTAGGCCAGGCGCAGTGGCTCACATTTCTAATCTCAGCACTTTGGGAGGCTGAGGTGGGTGGATCACGAGGTCAAGAGATCGAGACCATCCTGGCCAACATGGTGGAACCTTGTCTCTACTAAAAACACAAAAATTAGGCTGGACGCAGTGGCTCACACCTGTAATCCCAGCACTTTGGGAGGCCAAGGCGAGTGGATCACGAGGTCAGGAGATCGAGACTATCCTGGCTAACACAGTGAAACCCCGTCTCTACTAAAACTACAAAAAATTACCCAGGCGTGGTGTCAGGCTCCTGTAGTCCCAGCTACTGGGGAGGCTGAGGCAAGAGAATGGTGTGAACACAGAGGTGGAGCTTGCAGTGAGCCGAGACCACGCCACTGCACTCCAGCCTGGGTGACAGTGGGAGACTCCGTCTCAAAAAAAAAAAATAAAAAAAAAAAAAAAAAAAAACGATTAGCTGGGCCTGGTGGTGCATGCTTGTAGACCCAGCTACTCGGGAGGCTGCGGCAGGAGAAACACTTGAATCGAGGAAGCAGAGGTTGCTGTGAGCCGAGATCCATGCCACTGCACTCCAGCCTAGTGACAGGAGACTCAGTCTCAAAAAAAAAGTAATAATAAAATAAATAAATTGCAACTTTATTATAACATTGTTAAACTTAATTTAGCTCATTAGCCGCCATCCCTCAATTTCTAATGATAACAAGATAATTCAATCTTTACAACTCAAGGTAAACAGAGTCACTTCTTCTTTAACCTTGATCTCTGTTTAGATCAACTCAGTCAATTCAGGTTGTTCCTTAGGATTCTTCCACAACTCCCACTCCCATCTGGTTTCCCTTTCCCTGTTTTATTGGACATCATCTATGCTTTCAAAGGCTCTTTCTATTGCCAGGTATCTGACCCAAGGATTTTGACTCTCCACATTTTGTGGAATTTGTCTAGTCTCCTTTATAAGACGCTGACATTTTCCGCTGATGTCCTTCATCCTGCCATAACCCAGATCAAGTATGGATCGACCCCTTATCCTGACCCAGGCTTCTTTTTTGTACAATCCCCTTCCCCACACTTATGAGGACAGGACTCTGAGTACCACCAGGCCTACTGCCAGAGCCATTTCTCTCAGCTTTTGCTGTTCTGCTTCTAGATACGAGTCTTCCCAAAGAGATTTATAGTGTCACCAACCTACACATTCTGTGAGTCAAGACCAGCCCCTTCCACTCACAGATTCCCCTAAACATATGCATGTTTTTATTTACTCTCAAGCCCCACTCCCCACCCCACACTGCCCAGACCATGATTCCAGGTAGCCTTCGAGTTCTAGTCTCATTCCCTCTGATCTTCCAACCACTGATCAAACCCGGCTCCATTTGACTGGGCACACTGCTTTCATGTCATTCATACAGTCTTCCGTAGTCTGTGGCTTATTGTATGAACTCTGTGCTATGAATCCTCTAAGTTTTGCTCTTGGTATTCAGAGCCCATCGTTTGGAATTCAAACAAAACAAAACAAAGCTATTCTCTCTGAATATATTCCATCCCTTCCAACTCAGAAGAGCTTTGACTTTCAGACTATTTACTTTGCAATAGATTTATAAAAGTCTACCTGAGAGCTCAAAACCCAAGAATTGCACTCTTTATTCCCTTTAAATTATTTTCTGTGTTCCCTTCACTGGGGCAATGTGCCTCGGCCTGTCAAACTAGTTCTATGGGTAGGAAAGTTCCAGGGTACAAACAAAAAAGAACTGTGGAAAGGATAAACTACATCTGATATTCTTTCAAACTTATAACAAAATACATAAAAGTAGGCACTAAGATAAGATAACAGATGGGAAGATTTGAGATTGGAAATATAGCCTCTTGTGCTAATTTGCAAAGGAATAGAAATAAAACATTTCAGCTTTTGTTTCCAGAATGAGGCTTCTCTTTTAATATGCTTACTCTTATAAATTTACAACAAAGATGCCACCTCTTATTGACGTATGTCAGGAAATACGGAATTTTTACCTAGAACAATGAGTATCCTTGAATGCTGAATTTGCTTTCACAGGTTCACAGGAAGTAATTAGAATGACTTTCCTTACAGCTCTGGCACTCACAGAAACCAGATTCCAATAACAATCAAGGCATGTCTTTCCCTAGATACAAGGTATTTTCATTTAAAATAAACTTATATCAATGTGTTGTCTAAGACTTTGGTACTCAAAATACAGTGCAGGAACTACAAGCAAAGTCATCAACTGAGAGCTTGTTGGAAATGTAAGTTTTCAAGCTTCTCCTCAGATCTAATAAATTAGCATCTACATTTTAGCAGAATGGATCCCCAAGTGAAGTATCTGCACAAACTTTGAGAAGCACTAGCCTAAGATATTACTCTATTTGGTTTCTCTTTTACAATAAGCAAATGGGACATTTTATTAAAGATAGATGTAACCACTGTAGTAATTAAAAGCTTTCATCTGAAAATAAAAGGTAATGTTACTGCCATTGTCACACCTTGCAATGCTGATATATGTAGTTACCTAACAAGGTACAGCACTTAGTCACTGATGACCCAAAAATACAGAATATGAGTGAGACTGAACTATCTGTTCTTAATCTGTTATTTTCATGCTAACATAAATTATATCAAATGCAGTGGCAAGACAGAGTCGGACTTGGTGGAATTGAATTACTCATCAGCACTCACTGTATCTGGTAACTAAATTGACTGTTGTGGCCTAAAATTTTTGGTGTCTTTAAATATTTTCCTGAGAAATGTCCTCATGATTTCTCTTGTATGTTGTCTGCATGTGGGCACACATACATGGTTTTAAAGCTATCACAAAACTGAATAGTATAAATAAAAGAAAAGGCATTAAAGAAAGAGTTACTTTCAAGACTTTAAAAATATTCATTGGAATAAGTCATACACTGATTGAAATTGTGTTGATGAGTATTACTTAGTTGAATGTAATCATATTGACGATTGTACCATCAAGCACCTGAAACCATCTGTGGCATGTCTTTTCAGCATTCACAATAAAATCTTACTGTGATCATTTCCCATCCTGCTCCCTTATGCAACAATGCATGCCTATGTCTCCAGAGCCAAAGTGAAATTGAGAGTTCAGCAATCATTCTGTAATTTCCAGTGCCAGGTATGGTCTTGGCCCTAGTGGATGCTTATAAATGTTTATTGATAATGATGTCTTATAAAGCTGCCACTATTTGCTATGAATTACCCAGATTGCCTTTTGGAATTGTGCATGTTTTCTGAATAACTCTAAACTTCATTTTGATTCTTCAACCATGGCATGTCTGTCTATCTTGAATTACTACTTCCAAACTGCTGTGGAATATCAAATTTTGAAGGTTTAATGTGCTATTCCACTTTCAGTCATCTAATTCTATCTATGAAAATAATATAATACTGATGAACTGCGAAGACCAAACCTCAAAATTCATTCTGAATTATTTCTCAGGCAGAGGAAGTGGCTTGTTCCAAGCCATCTATAATTTCTTTGCTCTTGTAGTTGATGGCACATAATGGTGAGGCAGCTGGTTGGGTTGGAAACATAATAGAAGGCAATTCCACCACCATTACCATCCCTTTCATGAAACTTAGTGATCTAGAAAGAATGACAACAATATCTGCTGCCTATTTATGGTTTCGTGCCTATGATATGGTTTATCATATACCACGCTAGGTCCTTTTCATTTGTTACCTCAGTTAATCTTAAAAACACCTTATGAGGTAGGTGTTACTATCATCATTATTCATATCTTACGGATGAGGACACTAGGAACCAAAGCCAAATAGCTAATAAGTATCACAACCAGGATTCAAAGCCAAGCTGTCCTGCTCCAAAGCCCACCTCTAAGTCTTTCATTATCATGAAAAACTAATATCATTCCCTGACTAAAAATATCCCATCCAAACTTAAATAATACTGTTCAGATGAATATAATCAACCTTTATATGTCTAAAGTAGAAACCTACAAAGATACATGTACTCAAAGAGACTTAAAAAATGAGCTGTTTCTGCATCATAATTGCTATGCATGAAGTGCCACACACCTGGTATGAAATGTAAAATGCAAATGAAGTAAGAATGACTATACCATTCCCATTGGATAATACCTAATCTCACAGACATCAATGCAGATGGCCAAATACACATGAAAGTAAGAATCTGTATTCTCTAAATAGGACATACATGTATCATACATTCCATTTTTAACCTACATATGTGGACGTCTACTGTTTAGACACACAAAGAATTATTCTTGCCTAAGAAAATCTTCAAGACCCACTGAATTCAGAAGTCCACTTCAGGAATTTGTTCATTCCATGCACAGGGACATCATTATGGACTGAAAAGCTTATTAAATATAATCAAGAAGGTCCTTTTGGAATTATCTTTCTTAGCCTACTTCCAAGGGAAATCATTTGTGGTTTTCTTCAGGGCAATGGTTATCAACCAAGTGCGGAGACTCATCTTCAAATGTTCTGGACTAAATTTACTATAATAATGATAACTGCTCTTTCGGTATCCTGATCTTTTTAACTGCTGTACATCTTTTCATCTATTTCCATTTCCCTTAGGTAGAGTGCAGGCTAAGAAATCATCAGACCCATTTTTCAATACTATATATCATCAGAAACAATTTTGATAATCATATTATTAGTGTGCATAACCCCTACCTTCAGAACTCTGCTGAAAGAGTCACCTAAATGTCCTGCTCTTGTTCACATGCTCTATTTATATCTGCAAATGTCAAAAATTCTAAATGAAGTGTATGAGCCTTGCTTGATAAAGCGAGATGGCTCTCTTTTGTAGCAAGCAATAAAAAAAAAAAAAAAAAAAGTTAATAATATCCTAGCACCTACTTAAAACTGATCTCTAAGATTCTTTAAAAAATGTTCTTTAGTTAATTCAGGTGATGTACATTTGTATCCTGGTTCAGGAATAGTTTTTTAATTATGATTATTTGGGAGAGAATATTAGATTTATTACCTTTGCTAATGAACACTTTGATAAAAGTGGTATTCTCAAGGTAAGTATTCTCATGAGATGAACTCATATTACCATATATTAATTTTCATTTTAGTTCAGAATTATATAAAGAATGAACCTAGTGGCTTTTACATATAGAAAATGGGACCCCTCCAAAGTACACTCTGCCATAATTTTCAAGCGTCCCTGTCACTTTTATAATGTCACATAACAGTAGAAACAGAATTCATCATCATGGAAGAAATTTCAGAGCTTTCAAGAAGTACTAGATGAAACTAAAAGACACAGTAATTAAACCTCAGTTCTTTCAAATATGTGTTAGCCCTGTTTCAGTGGGACTAGAGGAACTGACTTTAAGAGTGGTTGGTGAATTGGTTGATCTTTCCCTTTCATGTATATTCTATATCCAAGAGTCCTTTACTTACCTGCTCCTGTTTTCACAGCAGTGTTTAACATAATCAAATGCAACAGAGAATGCAATTCTTTTGTAACTCCAAGGTGCAAACTAATCAACTCTGCATCTCCAATATTGAGACAATG
Source organism: Mandrillus leucophaeus (assembly GCF_000951045.1). NCBI lineage: Eukaryota > Metazoa > Chordata > Mammalia > Primates > Cercopithecidae > Mandrillus > Mandrillus leucophaeus. Next base: position 784,063 of record NW_012103632.1, on the reverse strand, counting down.
CCACAACTTCTCAGTGCCAAACAGTACCTGCAGGACCATAAAACTCACATTCTCTTAAGGATATTTCCTTTTTCTGAGGAATCTTGGGCAGAGGAGTATATTAGGAAGCTAACATAGCCACAATTTTAAGGGAAAAAAAATTGACTTGATTGTATAACTAACTAGAATTGAGCAGGGGAAAAATTAAGTGCTTTTATGAACTTAAAGAACTATTGGTACTTTGACCATTGTGTGCTATAAAAATGTATGCAAGGTATTTGGTGTTCTGGTAGACCTAGGAAATAACTTAGTATACAACATTTGCTACAATAGAGAAGTGCACATTTACATAATTAATTAGCCTGTTCATACTTAATAGTATTTTTATTCTGTGTATCTTTTTAAAAGTTTCTCTTCCAATGTCTACTTTTGTAAAGGTAGCATTTAAAAAGTTGATCAAAATTAGCATTAAACTAATTTTGCTATGTATTGTAATATACATACAGAAAAAATTCACAAAAGTATATAGCACAGCAAATTATCACAAGAGAAAACCACCAGTGTAAGAAATAAAGTATCCAAGTCTCTCACTCCATGTTTCTTTTCAATAACTATCCCCTCTCTTCTTTCCAGTGGTTTTGCAGTTTTTAAATATGTGCCCAAATTATTTGATAATCCTTTCTTCAAAAGGTGAAGCCTAATCCCCTCCCCATATGTGTACTAGACTTAATGACTTGCTTCTAACAAATGGGATATGGCAGAAGCAGCTGTGTTTGACTCTAGGGACTAGATTACAAGAAGCATTATGCGTCCTTCTAACATGGGCTCTTAGATCACTAACTCTGGAGGAAGCCAACTCTCATGGCAAGAGAACACTCAGGCCGCGCCCCTATGAAGGTGCCACATGGAGCAGACTGGAGGCTCTCTGCCACAGCCAGAAAGGCACTACGGCCTCCTGCCAAAAGCCCTGTGAGTGAGTCATCCTGAGATGTATTCCCCCACCCCAGTCAAATCTTCAGACAACTAAAGCTCTAGCTGGCATTCCGACTGAACTTCGTGAGAGACTCTGAGCTGTAACCACCCAACTAAGCTTCTCCAGAGTTCTTGACTCACACACACTGTAAGACAATAAATGTTTATTGTTGTTTTAAGGCATTAACTTTTGAAGCAATTTGCTTTTCAGCACTATAATGAATACAAAAGAGGGCCACTCTCCTGACTGCTAACACTATAGTTTAGTTTATGTTTTTGAATCTCCTATGAAGGAAATCATTATTATTTTTTCCTTGGAATTTAACTTATTTCACTCAATATTCTGTTGTTTAGATTTATTCATATATCATGTGAAGTTGTGGTTTATTTATTTTCAATGTTGTATAATGTTCCAATGATGATAAGTATACCAATATTTATTTATTATTTCTACTGATAACATTGTGTTAATTTTAAGCTTTTCACTATTGTAAGTAATATTTCTATGAACACTCTTGTACTTTTCTTTGCTGCATATGAAAGCATATTTTTATTGGATGTATACCTAAGATTAAAATGATGGCTCACAGGATTTGCACATGCTGAAATCTAGTTCTTAGTAACAAATATCTTTTAAAAGTGGTTGGAAAAATTTACACTGCCATTAGTAATATTTGAGAAATCCTATTGCTCTCTATCTTTGACAGTAATTTATATCATTAGGAATACATATTTCACCACTTTTTCCAACTTAAAATCGATCCCATTAAGATATATGCAGGCTCTGAGAAGATATAAGCAATTCATATATCTGACAAAGAACTTATACCAGAGAATATAAAGAATCCCTACAAATAAGTATAGGAATATAAATGAAAAAATAAATCTTATTATTTTAAATGGGCAAAAGATTGGGAGAGACTTTTTTTTTTTTCTTTTTTTTTTTTCCCGAGACACAGTCTCAGTCAGTCACCCAGGTTGGAGTGCAGTAGCACGATCTCGACTCACTGCAACCTCCGCTTCCGCATTCAAGCAATTTCCTGCCTTAGCCTCCCAAGTAGCTGGGATTACAGGTACCCGCTACCACACCCAACCAATTTTTGTATTTTTAGTAGAGACGGGCTTTCACCATCTTGGCCAGGCTGGTCTTGAACTCTTGGCTTCGTGATCCACCCACCTGAGGGTCCTAAAGTGCTAGGATTACAGACGTGAGACCATGCCCGGCCGGAAGAGACATTTTTAAAAAGAGAATATCAAATAGCCAGAGACCATATGAATAAATGGTCAACATCAATAGTTATCAGGAAGGAAATGCAAATTAATATTACAAGGATATACTTACCATATGACATACACTCACCAGCAAGGCTAAAATTCAAAAGACTGATAAAACCAACTTTTTACAAGATTATGAAACAAATGGAACTCTTACACATGGCTGGTGAGTGTAAGGTGGTACAATTTTGTGAAACTTTAGCAATTTATTTTATATTTAAATATATACTTACCCTAGGTATTATAGATATTTACAGTAGAGAAATAAAAATGTATGTCCACTTTTTAATTGCAGCTTCATTTACAATTGCCCAGGCCGGGCATGGTAGTTCACGCCTGTAATCCAAGCACTTTGGGAGGCAGAGGTGAGTGGATCATGAAGTCAGGAGATCAAGACCATCCTGGCCAACATGGTGAAACCGCATCTCTACTAAAAACATAAAAATTAGCTGGGCAAGGTGGTGGGCGCCTGTACTCCCAGCTACTCGGGAGGGTGAGGCAGGAGAATCACTTGAACCCGGGAGGCACAGGTTGCAGTGAGCCAAAATTGTGCCACTGCACTCCAGCCTGGTGACACAGTGAGACTCCGTCTCAAAAAAATAAAATAAAATAAAATAAAAACAATTGCCCAAAATTAGAAAAAAATTCAAACATCTATCCGAAGACAATTGACAGATATATTGTGATTTATTCATGCAGTGGAATACTACTCAACTATAAAAATGGGCAGTTTACACTCAGTAATGGGGACTCCAAGAGACAGTGCAGAGGTTTCCAGAAAATCCAACAAGGAGGTTCAGGACTCTTAGCTTGTTCCAATCTGTTCAAATCTTTTGAGTTTCCTCCAACTCTGAGATACTGGCCCCTGTCTCCCTCTCCTGCCTCAGTTTCCTACACAAACGCAACATTTTCCACAGGTGTCTTGGCTCCTGCCCTTCAAGACACCCACAAATCCCAAAATGTGCCGTGTATCCTTGTATCTCCCTATCTTTCCTGATACAGTTCCGCTCCATGGAACACTGATTCCTTCCACTTCTCTCTAGATCTTGGTTCTTCAAGATCTTCAGGGAAAACAGCCAATTTACTGATATGCATAACAACATGAACGATTCTTAACACACGCTGAGTGAAAGAAGCCAGACACGAAATGAGTATAATTTCATTTATGTAATATTAGAGAACAGACAAAATTCATCCGTGATAATTGTAATCGTTTGCTAGGCCTGCAAACACTACAGGTTGGAAAGATTAAATAACAGAAATTTATTTTCTCACATTTCTGAAGGTTAGAAATTCAAGATCAAGGTGTCATCAGGCTTGCTTTCTTTCTTTCTCAATCTCTCTCTCTCTGTGTCTCTTTCTTTCTTTCTCTCTCTCTCCTTCTTTCCTTCCTTCTCTCTCTCCCTTCCTTCCCCCTCCCCTCCCCTTCCCTTCCCTTCCCTTCTTCCCTTCTTCCCTTCTTTCCTTCTTTCTCTGAGTCTCACTCTGTTACCCAGGCTGCAGTGCAGTGGCGCGAGATCTCGGCTCACTGCAAGCTCCGCCTCCCGGGTTCACGCCACTCTACTGCCTCAGCCTCTCGAGTAGCTGGGACTACAGGCACCCACCACTATGCTCGGATAATTTTTGTATTTTTAGTAGAGACGGGGTTCCACCATGTTGGCCAGGATGATCTCAATCTCCTGACCTCATGCCCACCTTGGCCTCCCAAAGTGCTGGGATTACAGTCCTGAGCCATTGCTCCTGGCCAGCAGGCTTTCTGAGGACTCTTTCCTTGGCTTGTAGATGGCTGCTGGCTTCTTCCTATGTCCTCACAGGGTCTTGATGCCATCTGTGTTAGCTGTGTCCTAATCTTCTCCTCTTCTAGTATTATATTTGAGCCCACCCCATGACCTCATGTTATCTTAATTACTTCTTAAGGGATTCTATCACCAAATACAGCCACATTCTGAGTTTCTAGGGATCACAAGTTCAATAGATAAATTTCATGGAGGTGAGGATTCAGCCCATAATAGGAACAGAAGACAGAATAGGAATTATCATATTGCTGAGAGTAGGGACAGGAGGAAAGAGGCACTAGGCAACCTTTCATGGTGCAGGAAATACTCCATATCATGATTTCAATGGTGAATATATGTGTATACATATGGAAAAATTAATGAGATTTTACTTTTTTTTTTTTTTTTTTTCTTTCAGATAGAGTCTCACTCTGTCGCCCAGGCTGGAGTGCAGTCGCACAATTTCAGTTCACTGCAACCTCCACCTCCTGGGTTCCAGTGATTCCCCTGACTCAGCCTTCTGGGTAGCTGGGACTACAGGCGTGCACCAACACACTGGGCTAATTTTTGTATTTTTAGTAGAGACAGGGTTTCACCATGTTGGCCAGGCTGATCTTGAGCTCTTGACCTCATGATCCACCCTCCTCAGCCTCCTAAAGTGCTGGGATTACAGGTATGAGCCACTGCAACCCGCCTATTTTATTTTTTTTAGACAGAGTCTCACTCTGTCACCCAGGCTGGAGTGCAGTGGTATAATCATACATCACTGCAACCTCCACCTCCCAGATTCAAGGGATTTTTCCACCTCAGCCTCCTGAGTATTTGGGATTACAGGTGTGCACCACCACACCTGGCTAATGTTTGTATTTTTAGTAGAGACAGGGTTTCATCATGTTAGCTAGGCTGGTCTTGAACTCCCTACATCAGGTGAGCCACCTGCCTCAGCCTTCCAAAGTGTTGGGATTACAGAAGTGAGCCATGACGTCCAGCCAATAGAATTGTATGTTTTTTTGTGTGTGTTTTGTTTTGGTTTTAGGTTTTGTTTTTGAGATGGAGTCTCGCTCTCTCACTCAGACTGGAGCTCAGTGGCACGATCCTGGCTCACTGCAACCTCGGCCTCCCGGGTTCAAGCAATTCTCCTGCCTCAACCTCCTGAGTAACTGGGATTACAGGTGCCTGCCACCATGCCCGGCTAATTTTTGTATTTTTAGTTGAGACGCGGTTTCACTATGTTGGTCAGTATGGTCTCAAACTCCTGACCTCATGATCCGCCCACCTGCCTTGCCCTCCCAAAGTGCTGGGAGTACAGGCATGAGCCACTGTGCTGGGCCAGAATTGTATGTTTTAGAATAGTATATCACTTAACATAATGTAGGAATTACTCAACAAAATATAATTAAAGATACTTTCAGTATTGTGATGGATAACATTTCTGAGATTATAGTCATGGTGCCTTGATATTCCATGTTCAATGAAACATTGGTACCTCTTCATTAATTTTAATACTACAAGATGTTCATTCATAAAATAAATATTTATTGAGAATCTACTAGGTGCTATGAGTTGGGATATAAATATAAAGGCAGCTTCCACAAGTCTTGCACTATTTAACTGGAAGAATTTGGAAGAACTTTGGAAAACCTTACTTTCATTTCCTCATCCAAATTTGCACTATTCTTATCTTTTGAAAGTGGGAGAAAGGCCGGACATGGTGGCTCACACCTGTAATCCCAGCACTTTGGGAGGCTGAGGTGGGTAGATCATGAGGTCAGGAGATCAAGACCATCCTGACCAACATGGTGAAACCCCATTTCTACTAAAATAGAAAAAACAAGCCAGGCATGGTGGCGTGCACCTGTAGTTCCAGCTACTCGGGCGGCTGAGGCAGTGGGATAACTTGAACCCAGGAGGCAGAGGTTGCAGTGAGCAGAGATCGCGCCACTGTACTCCAGCCTGGGCAACAAAGTGAGACTCCATCTCAA
>NW_012103632.1:774484-777345 GCF_000951045.1 Mandrillus leucophaeus | reverse complement strand
GTAATGCCAGCTACTCAGGAGGCTGAGGCAGGAGAATGGCGTGAACCCGGGAGGTGGAGGTTGCAGTGAGCCGAGATCGCGCCACTGCACTCCAGTCTGGGCGACAGAACGAGACTCCATCTCAAAAAGAAAAAGAAAAAAGAAAAAAAAAAAGAAAAATTAGCTGGGCATGGTGGTAGGCGCCTATAGTCCCAGCTACTGGGGAGGCTGAGGCAGGAGAATGGTGTGAACCCAGGAGGGGGGACTTGCAGTGAGCCAAGATCGCGCCACTGCACTCCAGCCTGGGATCTAAAATGGCAATCAAGAGTTTCACTCCCTAAAGGAGCCGTTCCAGGTATTTCTTGCATAACCTACTCATGTCACCAGGTAATAATGAATCTTTAGATATTTGATCCCCTCTGGTGGTTAAGATACCTACCGAAAAAGATCTTACACTTCTCCATTTTACACATTAAAACTGACACCAGTGAAAGTTGGTTGCTTGATCAATGTTGCACTCTTTTACTGCTATCATGTACCACAATGTCAGAACCCTAACAGCCCTACTGTTGAAACTCACTTCCTCAGGTCACTTTGGAGAGAGTGACCAAGGCATTCTAAGCCTTCTGAGAATCCAGTTAGTCCGTGTGAGGGAAAATTTGTTATTGTTGTGTTCTGAAATCTCAATGAATAAGACCATGGACTTTGTTGGGCTTGTTTATTAGGGCAGTGTACTCAGCCGTTATTTTCAGAAGATCAATAACAATACCATTTAAAATATTTTTTCAATCCATTTTCAATTAAAACATAACAACAGGCATTTCCTAGTACCAGAACTTTAAAGAAATTCTCTGAACAAAAAGAAACCATTCTAATTAATGTGGCATTAATTCTGCTTTGAAGGAATGGGAAGAGGATTGTAGAGTTTATTTTTCCTTAGACTGTCTATGCTATTCACCTGGACTTTGCCTTAGTGCTTGGCAAATGCAGGGAGAATAATTGAGGATTATGTTTATCCTTTCTGTTGACATCTGGAAAAAACCCCAGGCAAAAGTCAGCAGCCGTTAATTCAAATAAGTATAGTTCCTTTGACAGTGCAGTTGAACATCTTTCTTTTCCTCAGATGTAAAGTCTCCTTCTAATCCATCATGTTTTTAGCGCATCTAAGCCTTGCCACATAACTTACATGTTGGAAAGTTGTTCAAATAATATTGTAAGTACTTCCTGAATTTCTAATAAAAGTGTAATTATTAAAAATAATATTTTTCAACAGCTCAATTTGGGGTAGCTTCACACATATCAGAAACACCTGCTAGCTACCTCTACAAACGTCTTACTTCCTAACATTGTGTATTTTAAATATTCCTATGTATTACTCATTAAATATTCCTAATTGGTATTTGTTATTCAAATGAACTTCAAAGCTCTAGATCTTCCCATTCTTAAAGAGCAGGTAGTCTGGTATACATGAAATTCAAATCAAATTCAAATACTTTTATTATTTGTTTGTTAGTTTTGGCAAGCAATGTTCATTTGTATTCGTGACTAGCAACTTCTGGCTCCTGCCTCCTAAAAAGGCAAAATGGTCTGACCACCGAGACTGTCAAAAGCAACTTTGAAGTGCTTTTGACAAATTTCTTACATCTCAGCTGCCTGCTGTGTGAAAGAGCAGCGTATTCAAAGCATACCAAAAAAAAAAAAAGGAGAGAATTTTAAAAGATGTAAAATAATTACCACAGCAGCAACTTAACTGCATTTGAGTAGTCACATTTTACTAGAGCTATTCAAACAATATTTTAAGTCCTAATTCCTTTGTCCTAAGACCCTACATTTTAGTCCTTTTTAATAAGTATGTCATGTTTTGATCTTTTTCCTTCTTAAAAAAAAATCTGGTCCAATGCACACTGCTTACATGGTATGGATATTGCTGAGAAAGTTTATTACTTGTCTTCATTGTAATGTTTTAAGGTACAGCAAGTGGCGGCACACCCTCAACACACTAGCGAAGTCTCTGATAGCGTAAGTAAACATGACTTTCCCAAGATTTCTTGAGAAACCTCAGATTGGTAAACCCTAATCCCACGGAAAAATGTTTCCTACTGCACTATCAATAAATCCCACATCATAATTGAGGAAACCATCTGCAGTTCTCTAGGAGCACTGCATTTGCTGCTGCTTAGTGCAAATATTCATTCATCACATATTATGTGTGTGTGATTTATCCTGATCTATTCCTAATTACTGAATTTTTAAAAGTCATCTTGAGATATCCCTAAATACATACACAGCCAGGTGACTTAACCTGTTTTCTCATTTTTTCTTCATTGCTGCTTTTGTCTTAGCTGGACGTCCTTCTATTTTAAAGTAGATTTTTTTTTTCTTCTTTCTTTTTTCTTTTATTTTTATTTTTTATTTTTATTTTTTGAGACAGAGTTTTGCTCTACTGCCCAGGCTGGAGTGCAATGCAGCAATCTCGGCTCGCTGCAACCTCAAAGTAGGTGTTTTTTCAAAGGTGTCAATACTCAGTAGTCTATCCCATCATGCCAGAAGTCATTTTCCATAAACAGAGAATAAAATTCCTTGAAGGGTAAAAAAAAAAAAAAAAAAAAAAAAAAAGAAAAAAGAAGAAAGAAAAAGAAATAAAAAGAGACAGAAAGAAGAAAAAGAAAGAAACAATGTAAGAAAGAAAGGAAGAGAAAGGAAGGAAGGAAGAAAGGAAGGAAGGAAGGAAGGAAGGAAAGAAGGAAGGAAGGAAGGAAAGAAGGAAGGAAGGCAGGAAGGAAGGAAGGAAAGAAGGAAGGAAGGAAGGAGCACTGTTTTATAACCATGGTTGGACACTGATTCTGTTGAATTTATAAAATTACTGAACTTTATCTGGGCAT
>NW_012103632.1:767712-768849 GCF_000951045.1 Mandrillus leucophaeus | reverse complement strand
TTTTTTTGACTGAGTCACCTAGGCTGGGGTGCAGTGGCACGATCTTGGCTCACTGCAAGCTCCGCCTCCAGGGTTCATGCCGTTCTCCTGCCTCAGCCTCCCAAGTAGCTGAGACTACAGGCGCGTGCCACCACACCCAGCTAATTTTTTTTGTATTTTTGGTAGAAATGGGGTTTCACCATGTTAGCCAGGATAGTCTCAATCTCCTGACCTTGTGATCTGCCAGCCTCAGCCTCCCAAAGTTCTGGAATTACAGTTGTGAGCCACCTTGCCCGACTGCACCTTTTTTTCTTTTCTAATATGTTTAACACATCTAGAGGATAGTTGTTCATTTTTCTTCATTATTTTTTGTTTATATTCATCAACACCATGTATCGTTTCACTAATCAGTCAGTATCAAGTAAACACACCCTTCTACCACTGGTTAATTAGTTCCAAAGGGATGTATCACATGGTGAAAATCCGCTTGGTGTTGTGAAGACCAAATTACCCTAAAAGACACAATGACAGATGTATAACAATACAACCCCTACAGTATTGGCTAAAAAGTGATGTCAAACTCAAAAGTTCTAAAAGCACAAGTAGAAGCATGACTTACCAGAAAAACATGTTTTAGTTATACCGGACTGGTTACCTCTTCCTTCATTATTGAAATCAGTTTCAACATCATCTTCCAGTCCAGAGTCATACAATAATAAATGGCAAAAAACTTGGATTACTGTACTGTCTTATATTTGAGTCATTAGAAAAACTCTTACATTGATAACTATCTCAAGTCTTTGTAAGTCTTGTCTCAACAAACTATTGATATATATGTGGTAGTTAGATCTTGCACGTTCAAAATCTGACCATTTTTAAAATTTGAATAATTTTAAAAATTTTACTATCTTTATGATGATTAAAGGATGCCTAGAAATGATTAAATTTATAAAACTATGTAATAGGTTTTTTCTTTGCTTGCTTACAAATAGTACTTCAGATGACTCGTGCTTAAAATTTTTTTCCAGTTATCAATTTGAAAGTAATCATTCATGTCATTTTGACTAGAGCTACAATTTTTTACATTTGAATCACTGAAAACAGTTCCTTCAGGATGATCATCATGACATTATAATCAAGGTTCCAAACATGATACCT
>NW_012103632.1:762913-764742 GCF_000951045.1 Mandrillus leucophaeus | reverse complement strand
AAAAAAAAAAAAAGGAATGTGAATTTCACCTGAAGAAAACTAAAACACTGTGCTATTAAAGATTCATTTAGGGTGTTTACATCAACAAAACTAAGTGTTCTGGGTTAGTTTGAAAGGAAATTCATATTGGGGTGTGGTATTTGATTTTAAGCTCATAACTGCACATTGGAACAAAGAAACACATTTTCTTCCTATGAAAAATTGTACCTGAAAGACTGATACTGAAGTACTATGGAGAATTTAGCAAATTGGCTTGACTTATTTTTGTTATATTCAATTCCTTCAAAATGTGGATATTATACCTTAAAAATAGGTATTACACTATTTTAAGTATAGTGTAATAAAATGATACATCTTTGTTTTCTCTATCCTGTGAACATTATTTTTCTAGAGGATTTGAGCGACACAGCTATAGATTTATATTTAGATTTGACAGATTTAGAGTATGTGGTGTTTAATTTCTAGAGGGATGTGCCACATGACGAATAGGACTGGGAACCTTAAATATGTTCCCAAATCCAACTTGGATGTTGTCAAGGCCTGGATTAAGAAATGTATCTTCCTTTAGAGTTTTCCTCTTTCTCAGGTAAAATCATAACAGCGCTCTAGTTTAGAGGTGACTTTAATGCTTGTATTTATTCATTTATTTATTTTTGAGACAGGGTCTTGCTCTGTCTCCCAGGCTGTAGTGCAGTGGGGCAATCATAGCTCATCGCAGTCTTGAACTCCTGGGCTCAAGCAATCCTCCTGCCTCTGCCTCCTGAATAGCTGGGACTACAGGTGTATGCCACCACACCTGGATAATGCTTTTAAAATTGTAGAGTGGGTAAATGCTCTTAAGGAAAAATAGGCACACACACACACATACACACAAAATGTGACAAAGAGGTGAATCTATACCTAGGGCTATACACAAAACCAGATGCTGCAGCATGTTTAAAAATTGAACTCTGAAATCATACTGCTTAAGTTCAAATCACATTTCTAATCATTACTTTATGGTGACCTTAGGCAAGTTACCTAACTTTTCTGCAGCCTCATTTCCTCATATGAAAAAAAAATTCCCATGTCCCATGTAAGTTGTTTTGAAGGTGAAAAATGTTAATATATGTGAAAGCACTTAAAATAGTGCCGAGCTTGTAGTCAACACTGCATGCAGATTTTATCTATGATTGTCATAGTACTAATGCACATGGAGCAACTTAGTTACCCCACTAGAATATAAACTTAAGCTATCAGACAATCTAGATAAAAAAATATAAATAAAAAGTAAAAGCAATAAGATTTTATGCTTGTCTTCATCCAATGAAAATAAATCACTATTAAAACTTTAATGTATTACTTCTGTTACACTCATATCTTCTATACATGTTCTAAAATTTATCAAATTCTATCACTTCATGTTTTCTTTACTGTTTTGCTTCCAACAAACTACCCTCCCCCCTAAAAAAGAAAATAAAATGAATTGCTAGGAAGCTTAATCATTGTTATCTAAATGATTTCTATGTCTGAGTAGGGTTGATAAAATAAGATCAATGTGGCTGGGTGTGGTGGCTCACACCTGTAATCCCAGCACTTTGGGAGGCTGAGGCAGATGGATCACAAGGTCAAGAGATCAAGACCATCCTGGCCAACATGGTGAAACTCTGTCTCTACTAAAAAAATACAAAAATTTGCTGGGCATGGTGGTGCACGCCTGTAGTCCCAGCTACTTGGGAGGCTGAGGCAGGAGAATCTCTTGAACCCAGGAGACAGAGGTTGCAGTGAGCCAAGATATCACCACTGCACCCAGCCCAGCAACAGAGCGAGACTCTGTCTCAAAAAGGAAA
>NW_012103632.1:758534-760743 GCF_000951045.1 Mandrillus leucophaeus | reverse complement strand
GCTTTGGAAATAAAAGATATGAGCCACAAATACCATTAACAAAGTTATCACAATTAGTTAATGCTAAGTCTAATCATAGAGTCCACCTCTCACTTGATGTCAACTGTGAACGTCCAAGTTAAACAGATTAATACACACTTAAGATATTATGCTCAGATGTTACCAAATCAGACAAAACCACTGAAAAGTAACTGATCAGATCACCATATTCGATGGCCAATATTAAAAATCTATTACAATACTGACATGCTATGTACAATATTTTTTCTATGTGAAACCTACCCTCAATTCGGGTAAATGCACTTCAAGTGTTTATTAAAGGATTGTTCACTAATTGTGGCTTATTTTGCAACATTATCTAAGGTGGAAGACCAGTCTTCTTTTGACACCCATATTATGATATCTATCATGTTACCTAGCATTTTTCTGCTTTATATTCTCTTGAGGTTTTTTCTCTTCTACTCTAAAACAATTTTCATGATGGTAGAATCCATATCTGAATCTTCTTTCTCCAAACAATAATACTAGGCAAATTGTTTGTACCCGATAAAACTCAGTATTAGTTGGAGAATATGTTCCTATCTTCTTCATAGCTATGGAGTCGCTGGGAGAACTGTGAAGTAGGTCACAAAATTCTTGTTATTTTTTTAAGCTATGAGCACCTGAATTATTTTTCCTATTAACTGAACTAAATTATAATAATTGTTATTGGTAGAATTAGGAAGGAAATCCTCTCTTTGTAGTCTTTTAATAAAACACCAGTACAGTGGGTGTGTTTTTCAGATCCATAAATATTACCATGTGCAATCATTTTTCAATGCTTTTGATATCAAACTTGTTCTTTAGAGAGCACAATGAACAAGCGGCCCTATGTATTTCTCCCAAATTGTAGGCAGCCAGTGTCACAAGTGAAACGTGGACAATCTGTCTGATTGTAGATCTACCTGTCATTTAAAAGAAATCAGTTCCCTGAAGAACTCAGACATTTTATGAGAAAAAATAACTTTGCCAACTTAATATCAAAACTTTCTTTAGAGATATGTTTTTGTATAAAGAACTCCCTAGACATTTCCTACCAAGTAGATCTTACTAGGTAAGAACCCAGCTCCCAGTTTAGAGATAGCAAATTTATATTTAAAGCAAATAATTCAATAAAGCTCACTTCACAATTTATATTTTTCATAGGAATATATTTGAGTGAAAGATTCTTATTTATTCTATTTTTTCAAACAAATTTAATTAGATAAAACAAAGTAGGGTAAGGTGGCATACTACATTAATTTATAGACTAAAGTTATGTTAAACTTATATTTGAGTTCATGACCCACAGCTTGTCCACTGTGAGACACTGGGCAAGTTATGTAACCTCTCTGTGCTTTGTTTTTTACATCTGAAAAATAGAGTGAATAATTATACCTACTTCACGAGTTTATGTCGCTTAAAACACACAATGTACACAGAGTTTAGCAGAGTACTGGTGACAGGTGAAGCTGGCTGGGCTTCCGGGTGGGGTGGGGACTTGGAGAACTTTTCTGTCTAGCTAAAGGATTGTAAACGCATCAATCAGCACTCTATGTCTAGCTAAAGGATTGTAAACGCACCAGTCAGCACTCTGAGTCTAGCTAAATGTTTGTAAACACATCAATCAGCACTCTGTGTCTAGCTAATCAGGTGGGGACTTGGAGAACTTTTGTGTCTAGCTAAAGGATTGTAAATGTACCAATCAGCACTCTATGTCTAGCTAAAAGATTGTAAACGCACCAATCAGCACTCTGCAAAATGGACCAATCAGCAGTATGTAAAGCAGACCAATCAGCGCTCTGTAAAATGGACCAATCAACGCTCTGTAAAATGGACCAATCAGCAGGATGTGGCTGGGGCCAAATTAGGGAATAAAAGCAGGCCGCTGGGCAAGCAGGGCAACTTGCTAGGGTCTTCTTCCATGCTGTGGAAGCTTTGTTCTTGGAAGCTTTGTTCCTTTGTTCTTTGCAGTAAATCTTGTTGCTGCTCACTCTTTGCGTTCACACTACCTCTATGAGCTTTAACACTCACTGTAAAGGTCTGCAGCTTCATTTCTGAAACCAGCGAGACCACAAACCCACCAGGAGGAATGAACAGCCCTGGACACACTGCCTTTATGTGCTGTAACATTGAGCTGTAACACTCACCAGGAAAGTCTGCAGTTTCACTCCTGAAGCCAATGAGACCA
>NW_012103632.1:756202-757571 GCF_000951045.1 Mandrillus leucophaeus | reverse complement strand
AAAATCTTGGACAAAGAAAAATTCCTTATATCAAAGAACATTATCTTCATCTATTTTACTCTACTAAACAGCTTGTTGGAAAGAGATGAGAGTGAAGAGTGGCCATAAAAAAGAGACACTCTTTCAGCCAGCTAGTAAATTAAAATCATGTATTTGAGCACGAAAGTGAAGCCACGTTGTCCTGCTATGTGACCTAACTTTGAATTTATACATAGAACATGTATTTTAACTAGTAGAAAATCCAGATGGGTCAGCAGTTAAAAGGCTGGGCAAACACTCAAAAGGCAGCAGGGACCTAGTTGTCGAAATCAAGTTGATAAGTAAAATTCTAGTAATTTGGAGGTAAAGGGAGAAGGGAGACTGCCAAGAATCCAACCCTTCGTGGGCACTGCATGAGGTCCAAGACAGAAATGCAATCATGGAAGAAAATAAAATGCAGATAAGGAATGGGAAAATATCTTGCAAGATGATTTAATGGTAAGTCTCAAAAATTAGACCTCTTTAAATTCCTGCTACCCAAGGTAAGGAATAGACTGTAGATAGCAACGAAGCTACAGTTATGGGTGAAGGTCAAATGGCGCCAATTTGAGAAGGCAAACTTCAATGTGTTTTGACATCCTGGAATGGAAAGCTTGCTTGGCAGAATACTACTCAATGAAAAGAATACTAGCAGCATCTAGTGGCTGGCCTCTATAAGTGTCCCTGGACCTAGGTCCTAAGGTAGGAAAAGTGAGATCCTAAACATGGTGAGCTATTGATAGACTTTAATGTATTTCTTATTTCTTATTTCTGGGAGAATGACAGTAGAAGTAAGGGCAATTGTCTAGACTACCACTTTCAAAGTATCATGGGAAACATAAAGAAGCATAAGGTATTCAAATAGCTTAATATAACTCTGTTCCTGCTGTAATTTACTCCATTAGACCAAATCAGCAAAGTATGGCTGAGCATACTTATCTTTTCATATTTTTTATCAATCTATATATAGCATTAAAGCAATAAATAATTAATTTAGAAAGAGTAAGCTATGACATAAGTCCTGCGCTCAAACTACATGTGGTTATAGAACCTGCTTGGATTCTACTTCTATATCTACAACTGGCATTTTTCACTTCCTTATTGCAGAAGTAGTCTCCATATTGTAATATTACATGGAAGAAGGATTTTCTGTTTGGTATTTGCCATTTTAAATCATTTACCCTTGGTGATCAACATATGATTTTGATCAAAATCAAATGATGATCAACATGATTTATTCTAAATGTTCTGAGAATCATTCAGACAAATTATTTGGGAGAAGTATTTTATTGAAGAAACAACTCTATGACAATTTTTGCCAAATATCTGGGAATGATAGGGCATCAGTGTA